>NW_022143553.1:0-21706 GCF_007565055.1 Rhinopithecus roxellana
TATATTTACCTATATCTATTATATCTATTATGTCTATATCTAATACCTATATCTCTATTATCAATTATGTCTTTATTTTAAACCCATACCTTATATCTATTATGTCTATATTTCATACCTATATCTATTATAACCATTTGTCTATACTTTGTACCTATATCTATTATTTATACCTATATCTATTATCATTATTATGTCTATATTTGATACCTATATCTATTATATCTATTATGTCTATATTTTATACTTTTCTATTATGTCTATATTTAATACCTATATCTATTATGTCATATTTTATACGTATATTTTATCTATTATGTCTATATTTTATACCTATATCTATTATATCCATTATGTCTATGTTTTATAACTATATCTATTAAATGTATTGTCTATATTTTATACCGATTTCTCTTAAATCTATTTTGTCTATATTTTATATCTATATCTATTATGTCTCTATTTTATACCTATATCTATTCTATATTATGTCTATATTTTATACCTATAGTAATTATATCTAATATGTCTATATTTTATACCTATATCTATTAGTCTATATCTTATATCTATATCTATTGTATCTGTCTATATTTTATACCTATATCTATTGTATCTATTATGTCTATATCTTTTTTTTTTTTAACAGGCTTAATTCACTTTATTTTTCTTGTATAAAAAGCCTATGTTGTAGCCACAGCTGGAGCCTGGGTCCGCTGCACGGGGACTCTGGTGTGGGTCTTGACAAGGTGGTCAGTGAATTCCTGATATGTAGACTTGGTAAAGACTGTCTCCTTCCACAGGTCAGGGGTCAGGTAGCTGTAGGTCTTAGAGATGGCATCAAAGGTGGCCTTGGCGAAGTTGCCCAGGGTGGCAGTGCAGCCCCGGGCTGAGGTGTAGCAGTCATCAATACCAGCCATCATGAGCAGCTTCTTGGGCACAGGCGCTGAGACGATGCCAGTGCCCCTGGGTGCAGGGAGGCGCACCAGCACAGAGCCACAGCGGCCTGTCACCTTGCAAGGGACGGTGTGGGGCTTGCCGATCTTGTTCCCCCAGTAGCCTCTGCGCACCGGGACAATGGAGAGTTTGGTCAGGATGATGGCCCCACGGATGGCGGTGGCCACCTCTTTGGAGCACTTAACACTCAGGCCGACGTGGCCATTGTAGTCCCCGATAGCAACAAACGCCTTGAACCTGGTGCGCTGACCAGCACGGGTCTGCTTCTGCAGCGGCATAATCTTCAAAACCTCATCTTTGAGAGAGGCCCCCAAGAAAAAGTCAATGATCTCAGATTCCTTAATGGGCAGAGAAGAGGTAGATCTCCTCCAGGGACTTGATCTTCATGTCCTTGACCAAGCGGCCCAGCTTGGTGACGGGCATCCACTCCTCATCCTCGGCCTTGCCTCCGCGAGCTCCGCGGCCTCGGCCCCGACCCCGTCCACGGACAAGACCCCGCCGGATGCCACTGCCGAAACCTCCGCGGAAGACACCGCGGTTCCCCATCCCAGGGCCACCAGGGCCTCCGGACCACCCCGCTGCACCGGCGTCATCCGCCATTTGGTGTTTTCTCGGAGAAGAAGAAGCATATGTCTATATCTTATAGACTATCTATTATATCTATTATGTCTATATTTCATACCTATACCTATTATATCTATTAGGTTTATATTTTATATCTATATCTATTATATCTATTATGTCTATGTTTTATAACTATATCTATTAAATCTATTATGTCTATATTTTATACCGATATCTATTATGTGTATATTTTATACCTATATCTGTTAAATCTATTATGTCTACATTTTATAACTCTATCTATAATATCTATTATGTCTATAATTTATACCTCTATCACTTATATCTATTATGTCTATATTTTATTCCTCTATATATCTACAATGTCTATATTTTTTACCTCTATCTATTATATCAATTTTGTCTATATTTTATTTCTCTATCTATTATACTATGATGTCTGTATTTTATACCTTATCTATTATATCTGTTCTGTCTCTATTGTATCCATTATGTCTATATTTTATACCTATATCTATTATATCCATTATATCTATATTTTATACCTGTTTCTATTATCTATATTTATACCTCTATCTATTTTATCTATTATATCTATATTTATACTTATATCTATTATACCTATTATATCTATATTTGATATCTATATCGATTATGTCTATATTTTATACCTATATCTAACGTATCTATTATGTCTATGTTTTGTGCCTATATCTATCATATCTATTATGTCTATATTTTATACCTGTATCTTATATCTATTATGTCTCTATTTTACACCTATATCTATGATATCTATTATGTCTATATTTATACCTCTATCTATTATATCTATTATGTCTATATTTTACAACTCTATCTATTATATCTATTATGTCTATATCTTATACCTCTATTTATTATGTCTATGTTTTGTACCTATATCTATCATATATTATGTGTATATTTTATACCTATATCTATTATCTATTATATCTATATTTCATACCCATATCTATTATATCTATTATGTCTATTTTATACCTATATCTTTATCTATTATGTATATATTTTATACTTACATGTATTATATCTATTATGTCTATTTTTTACCTATATCTATATATATTATGTCTATATTTTATACCTATTTCATTATGTCTATATTTTATTCCTATATCTATTAAGTCTATATTTTATACCTGTATCGATTATATTTATTATGTCGATATTTTATACCTATATCTATTATATCTCTTATGTCTATTTTTACCTGTATCTGTTATTTCTATATTATATTTTATACCTATATCTCTTATGACTATATCTTATACCTATATCGCTTATATCTATTATGTCTATATATTATACCTATATCTTATACCTCTGATGTCTATATTTTATACCGATATCTATTATATCTATTATGTCTATATTTTATACCTATATCTATTATGTCTATATTTTATACCAATGTCTATTATATCTATTATGTCTACTTTTTCTATCTTTATCTATTATATCTATTATGTCTGTATTTTTTCCTATATCTATTATATCTATTATGTCTGTATTTTATGCTTATATCTATTATATCCACTATATCCATATTTTATACCTATATCTATTATATCTATATTGAAACTTATATCCATTATATCTATATTTTTTACCTATATCTATATCTATTATGCCTATATTTTATACCTTTATCTATTATATCTTTATATCTATATTTTATACCTATATCTATATCTATTATATCTATATTTTATACTTATAACTGTTATATCTATTATATATATTTTATAATTATATCTATTAAATCTATATTTTATACCTATATCTATTTATCTCTTGTCTATACTTTATAACTGAATCTATTATATCTATTTTTTATACGTGCATCTATTATATCTATTATATCTATATTTTATACCTGTATCTACTATGTCTTTTATGTCTAAGTTTTTATAACTATATCTATTATATCTATTATGTCTATATTTTATACCTATATCGATTATATCTATTATGTCCATATTTTATACCTATATCTATTATGTCTATATTTTATACCTATATCAATTATACCTATTATGTCTATAATTTATACCTATCTATTATATCTATTATGTCTATTTCATACCTACATCCTTTATATCTATTATGTCTATATTTTATACCTATATCTATAACGTCTATGTTTTATACCTATATCTATTATATCTATTATGTCTATATTTTATACCTATATCTATTATATCTATTATGTCTGTATTTTATACCTATAATTATTATATCTATTATGTCTATATTTTATCCCTCTATCTATTATATCTATTATGTCTATATTTTATAATTCTATCAATTATATCTATTATGTCTATATTTTATACCTCTATTATATCTATCATGCCTATATTTTTTACCTATATCTATTGTATCTATTATGTCTATTTTATACCTATATCTATTATGTCTATTATGTCTGTATTTTATACCTATATATATTATATCTATTATGTCTGTATTGTATACCAATATCTCTTAAGTCTATTTTATACCTATATATATTATATCTATTATGTCTATATTGTTTACCTATATCTATTATGTCTATATTTTATACCTATATCTGTTATGTCTATATTTTTATAACTATATCTATTATGTCTATATTTAATACCTATATCTATTATATCTATTATGTCTATATTTATACTTATATCTATTATGTCTATATTTTATACCTATATCTTATATATCTATTAAGTCTATATTTTATACCTATATCTATTATATCTATTATGCCTATATTTTACAACTATATCTATGATATTTTATTATCTATATTTTATACCTATATCTATTATATCTATTATGTCTATATTTTATACCTATAACTATTATGTCTATATTTATACCTTTATCAATTATGTGTATATTTATACCTATATCTATTATGTCTATATTGTATACCTATATTTATTATATCTATCACTTTGTATTTTATCATTATATCAATTATATCTATATTCTATATGTATATCTATTATATCATTATTGTATATTTTATACCTATATCTATTATATCTATATTTTATACCTTTATGTATTATATCTATTATGTCTATATTTTATACCTATATCTATTATACCTCTTATGTCTATATATTATACCTGTATCTATTATATTTATTGTGTCTATACTTTATACCTCTATTATGTCTATATTTTATATGTTTATCTATTATATCTATTATGTCTATATTTTATACCTATATCTATTATATCTATTATGTCTGCATTTATGCCTATATCTATTATATCCACTATATCTATATTTATACCTATATCTATTATATCTATATTTGATACCTGTATCCATTATATCTATTTTACTCTATTTTATATCTATATCATATCTCTATGTCTATATTTTATGCCTATTTCTATTATATCTTATATCCATATTTTATACTTATACCTATTATAACCATATTTTATACCTATATCCATTATATCTATATTTTTTCCTATATCAATTATAACTATTTATTTATATTTTATAATTATATCTATTATATCTATATTTTATACCTATATCAATTATATCTATTGTCTATGTTTTATACCTCTATCTGTTTATCTTTTTTTATACCTATAAACTATTATATCTATTAATCTTTATTTCATACCTATATCTATTATATCTATAAAAATTACCTGTATCTATTATATCTTATTGAGTCTATATTTTATACCTATATCTAGTATATCTATTATGTCTCTATTTTATACTATATCTATTATATCTATTATGTCTGCATATTATACCTATATCTATTATGTCTATATTTTATACATATACCTATTATAACTATTATGTCTATATTTATAACTATGTGTATGTCTATATTTTTAACAAACCTATACTATATCTATTATGTCTATATTTTAAAAGTATATGTAATGTCTATATTTTATTATCTATATCCATTATATATATTATGTCTATATTTTATATCTCATCTATATGTCTATATTTTACACCTATAGCTATTATATCTGTTTTGATATATTTTCCACGTATATCTATTATATCTTTATGTCTACATTTTATACCTATATCTATTATATCTATTATGTCCAAATATTATACCCATATCTACTATGTCTATTTTTATAACAATATCGATTATATCTATTATGTCTATATTTCATATCTTTATCTATTATATCTATTATGTCTATATTTTATACCTATATCTATTATAGCTAATATGCCTATATTTTATACCTATATCTATTATATCTATTATGTGTATTTTTATACCTATATCTATTATATCTATTATGTCTGTATTTTATACCTATATCTCTTCTGTCTGTATTTTACACCTATATCTATTATATCTATTATGTCTGTATTTTATTCCTATATCTATTATATCTATTATGTCTGTATTTTATACCTATATCTATCTTATCTATTATGTCGATATTTTATACGTATGTCTATGATGTCTATATTTTATACCTATATCTATTATGTCTATATTTAATACCTATATCTTTATATCTATTATGTCTATATATTGTACCTATGTCTATTATGTCTACATTTTTTACCTATATCTATTATATCTATTATGTCTATATTTTATACCTGTATCTATTATATCTATTTTTTATACGAACATCTATTTTTATCTATTATGTCTATTTTATACCTATTATATCTATAATGTCTGTATTTTTTACCTATATGTATTATGTCTATATATTATACCTGTATCTATTATATCTATTAGGGCTATGTTTTATACCTATATTTACTATATCTATTATGTCTATATTTTATACCTATATCTATTATGTCTATATTCTATACCTATATCTTATATCTATTATGTCTTTGATTTAAAACTATACCTATTAGGTCTGTGTTTTATACCTATATCTATTAGATCGTTATTTCATACCTAAATCTATTATGTCTATTATGTCTATAACGATTAAACTGTAATCGATTTATCTATTATGTCTATAGTTAAACCTATATCTATTATATCTATTTTGTCTATATTTTATACCTACATTTATTATATCTATTTGTTTATATTGTATTCCTATATCTATTATGTCCATATTTTTTACCTATATGTATTATATCTATTATGTGTATATTTTATACCTATATCTATTATGTCTACTATGTGTATATTTTATACCTATATCTATTATATCTATTATGTCTATATGTGTACCTAAATATATATTGTGTGTATTTTATATCTCTATCTATTATATCTATTATGTCTATTTTATACGTATATCTATTATACCTGTTATGTCTATATTTTAAATCTATATCTATTATATCTATTATGTCTATATTCTATCCGTATATCCATTATATCTGTTATGTCTATATTTTCTATCTATATCTATTATATCTATTACGTCTCTATTTTATTACCATATCTATTATATTTATTATGTCTACATTTAATAACTATATGGATTATATCTACTATGTTTATATTTTATATCTCCATCTATTATAACTATTATGTCTATATTTTAAACATATATCAATTTTATCTATTATGACTAAATTTTATACCTATGAATTATGTATTTATTTTACACCTAAATCTATTATATCTATTATGTCTATTTTTATAACCATATCTATTATATCTATATTTTACACCTATATCTATTATATCTATTGTATCTATTTATATCTATATCTATTATATCTATATTTTATACCTATATCCATCATATCTATTATTTCTATATTTTAAACTTCTATCTTATATCTATTATGTCTATATTTATAACTATATCTATTATATCTATTATGTCTATATTTTATACCTATATCTATTATAACTGTTATGTCTATATTTTATAGGTATATCTTTTATGTCTATATTTATACCTATATCTGTTATGTCCATATTTTATACCTGTATCTATTATGTCTTTATTTTATACCTATATCTATTATATCTATTATGTCTATACTTTAAAACTGCAGCTATTATATCTATTATGTCTATATTTTATACCTATACCTACTATATCTATTATGTCTATATTTTATATCTATATCCATTATATCTCTTATGTCTAAATATTATACCTATGTCTATTATGTCTATATTTTATACCAATATCTATTATGTCTATATTTTATACCTATGTCTATTATATCTATTAGGTCTATATTGTATACCTCTATATATCTATTATGTCTATATTTTATACCTATATATATTATGTCTCTATTTTATACCTATATCTATTATATCTATTATGTCCATATTTTATACCTATATCTATTATGTCTCTATTTTATTCCTATATCTATTATATCTATTATGTCTATATATTGTACCTATGTCTATTATGTCTACATTTTCTACCTATATCTATTATATCTATTATGTCTATATTTTATACCTGTATCTAATATGTCTTTTATGTCTATATTGTAAACCTATGTCTATTATATCTATTATATCTATATTTTATAGCTATATCTTATATCTATTGTCTATATTTATAACTGTATCTATTATATCTATTTTTTATACGAACATCTATTTTATCTATTAAATGTCTATTTTATACCTATTATATCTATAATGTCTGTATTTTTTACCTATATGTATTATGTCTATATATTATACCTGTATCTATTATATCTATTAGGGCTATGTTTTATACCTATATCTACTATATCTATTATGTCTATATTTTATACCTATATCTATTATGTCTATATTCTATACCTATATGTATTATATCTATTATGGCTATATTGTATAACTATATCAATTATATCTGTTAGGTCTATATATTATACCTATATCTATTACAACTGTTATGTCTATCTTTTATAGGTATATCTATTATGTCTATATATTATGCCTATATCTATGATGTCTGCATTTTATAACTATATCTATTATGTCTTTATTTTATACCTATATCTATTATATATATATATCTATAATTTTTACCTATGTCTTTTATTTCTGTATTTTATACCTATATCTATAATGTCTATAATTTATACCTATATCTATTATATCTATTATGTCTTTATTTTATACCTATATCTATTATATCTACTACTATGTGTATACTTTAAAACTGCATCTATTATATCTACTATGTCTATATTTTATACCTATATCTACTATATCTATTATGTCTATATTTTATACCTATATCTATTATATCTATGTCTAAATATTATACCTATATCTATTATGTCTATATTTTATACCAATATCTATTATGTCTATATTTTATACCTATATCTATTATATTTATTATGTCTATATTTTATTCCTATATCTATTATGTCTATATTTTATACCTATATGTGTTATATCTTTTATGTCTATATTTTATAAGTACATCTATTGTATCTATTATGTCTATATTTTATACCAATATCCATTATGTCTATATTTTATACCAATATCTATTATATCTATTATGTCTATATTTTATACCTATATCTATTATATCTATTATGTCTATATTTTATACCTATATCTTTATATCATTATGTCTATGTTTTATACCTATATCTATTAGGTCCATTTTTTATACCTATGCCTATTATATCTATTAGGTCTATATTGTATACCTCTATTATATCTATTATGTCTATATTTTATACCTATATCTATTATGTCTCTATTTATACCTTTATCTATTATATCTATTATGTCTATATTTTATACCTATATTTATTATGTCTGTATTTTATACCTATATCTATTATAAATATTATGTCTCTATTTTATACCTCTATTATATCTATTATGTCTATATTTTATCCTATATATATCTATTACTGTCTACATTTTATACCTGTATCTATGAGTCTATTTTTATAGGTTATCTATTATATCTGTTATATCTATAATTTTATACCTATATCTATTTATTTATATTTGATACCTATAGCTATTATATAATCTAGTCTTATTTTATCCTGTATCTATCTATATCATTATGTCTATGTTTTATACCGTATCATAACTATTATATCTATATTTATACCTATATTGATTATATGTATTATGTTTTATATTTATACCTATATCTATTATATCTATATGTCTATATTTTATACCAATATATATCATATAATTATGTGTATATTTTACACCTATATCTATTGTATCTATTAGTCTGTATTTCATACCTATACCTATGTATATCTATTATGTCTATATTTCAGACCTACATCTACTTATATCTTATCAGGTCTACTATTTTTTTTTTTTTTTTTTTTTATTTATTTTATTTTTTTTTATTATACTTAAGTTCTAGGGTACATGTGCATAACGTGCAGGTTTGTTACATATGTATACTTATGCCATGTTGGTGTGCTGCACCCATCAACTCGTCAGCACCCATCAATTCATCATTTATATCATGTATAACTCCCCAATGCAATCCCTCCCTCCTCCCCCTCCCCCTCCCCATGATAGACCCCAGTGTGTGATGTTCCCCTTCCCGAGTCCAAGTGATCTCATTGTTCAGTTCCCACCTATGAGTGAGAACATGCGGTGTTTGGTTTTCTCTTCTTGTGATAGTTTGCTAAGAATGATGGTTTCCAGCTGCATCCATGTCCCTACAAAGGACGCAAACTCATCCTTTTTTATGGCTGCATAGTATTCCATGGTGTATATGTGCCACATTTTCTTAATCCAGTCTGTCACAGATGGACATTTGGGTTGATTCCAAGTCTTTGCTATTGTGAATAGTGCCGCAATAAACATACGTGTACATGTGTCTTTGTAGTAGACTAATTTATAATCCTTTGGGTATATACCCAGTAGTGGGATGGCTGGGTCATATGGTACATCTAGTTCTAGATCCTTGAGGAATTGCCATACTGTTTTCCATAATGGTTGAACTAGTTTACAATCCCACCAACAGTGTAAAAGTGTTCCTATTTCTCCACATCCTCTCCAACACCTGTTGTTTCCTGACTTCTTAATGATTGCCATTCTAACTGGTGTGAGATGGTATCTCATTGTGGTTTTGATTTGCATTTCTCTGATGGCCAGTGATGATGAGCATTTTTTCATGTGTCTGTTGGCTGTATGAATATCTTCTTTTGAGAAATGTCTGTTCATATCCTTTCCCCACTTTTTGATGGGGTTGTTTGTTTTTTTCTCGTATATTTGTTTGAGTTCTTTGTAGATTCTGGATATTAGCCCTTTGTCAGATGAGTAGGTTGCAAAAATTTTCTCCCATTCTGTAGGTTGCCTGTTCACTCTGATGGTAGTTTCTTTTGCTGTGCAAAAGCTCTTTAGTTTAATTAGATCCCATTTGTCAATTTTGGCTTTTGCTGCCGTTGCTTTTGGTGTTTTAGACATGAAGTCCTTGCCCATGCCTATGTCCTGAATGGTACTACCTAGATTTTCTTCTAGGGTTTTTATGGTATTAGGTCTAACATTTAAGTCTCTAATCCATCTTGAATTAATCTTCGTATAAGGGGTAAGGAAAGGATCCAGTTTCAGCTTTCTACTTATGGCTAGCCAATTTTCCCAGCACCATTTATTAAATAGGGAATCCTTTCCCCATTTCTTGTTTCTCTCAGGTTTGTCAAAGATCAGATGGCTGTAGATGTGCGGTATTATTTCTGAGGACTCTGTTCTGTTCCATTGGTCTATATCTCTGTTTTGGTACCAGTACCATGCTGTTTTGGTTACTGTAGCCTTGTAGTATAGTTTGAAGTCAGGTAGCGTGACGCCTCCAGCTTTGTCCTTTTGACTTAGGATTGTCTTGGCAATGCGGGCTCTTTTTTGGTTCCATATGAACTTTAAAGCAGTTTTTTCCAATTCTGTGAAGAAACTCATTGGTAGCTTGATGGGGATGGCATTGAATCTATAAATAACCTTGGGGAGTATGGCCATTTTCACGATATTGATTCTTCCTATCCATGAGCATGGTATGTTCTTCCATTTGTTTGTGTCCTCTTTGATTTCACTGAGCAGTGGTTTGTAGTTCTCCTTGAAGAGGTCCTTTACATCCCTTGTAAGCTGGATTCCTAGGTATTTTATTCTCTTTGAAGCAATTGTGAATGGAAGTTCATTCCTGATTTGGCTCTCTGCTTGTCTGTTGCTGGTGTATAAGAATGCTTGTGATTTTTGCACATTAATTTTGTATCCTGAGACTTTGCTGAAGTTGCTTATCAGCTTAAGGAGATTTTGGGCTGAGACGATGGGGTTTTCTAAATATACAATCATGTCATCTGCAAACAGGGACAATTTGACTTCTTCTTTTCCTAACTGGATACCCTTGATTTCTTTCTCTTGCCTGATTGCCCTAGCCAGAACTTCCAACACTATGTTGAATAGGAGTGGTGAGAGAGGGCATCCCTGTCTTGTGCCAGTTTTCAAAGGGAATTTTTCCAGTTTTTGCCCATTCAGTATGATATTAGCTGTGGGTTTGTCATAAATAGCTCTTATTATTTTGAGGTACGTTCCATCAATACCGAATTTATTGAGCGTTTTTAGCATGAAGGGCTGTTGAATTTTGTCAAAAGCCTTTTCTGCATCTATTGAGACAATCATGTGGTTCTTGTCTTTGGTTCTGTTTATATGCTGGATTACGTTTATTGATTTGCGAATGTTGAACCAGCCTTGCATCCCAGGGATGAAGCCCACTTGATCATGGTGGATAAGCTTTTTGATGTGCTGCTGAATCCGGTTTGCCAGTATTTTATTGAGGATTTTTGCATCAATGTTCATCAGGGATATTGGTCTAAAATTCTCTTTTTTTGTTGTGTCTCTGCCAGGCTTTGGTATCAGGATGATGTTGGCCTCATAAAATGAGTTAGGGAGGATTCCCTCTTTTTCTATTGATTGGAATAGTTTCAGAAGGAATGGTACCAGCTCCTCCTTGTACCTCTGGTAGAATTCAGCTGTGAATCCATCTGGTCCTGGACTTTTTTTGGTGGGTAGGCTATTAATTGTTGCCTCAATTTCAGAGCCTGCTATTGGTCTATTCAGGGATTCAACTTCTTCCTGGTTTAGCCTTGGGAGAGTGTAAGTGTCCAGGAAATTATCCATTTCTTCTAGATTTTCTAGTTGATTTGCGTAGAGGCGTTTATAGTATTCTCTGATGGTAGTTTGTATTTCTGTGGGGTCAGTGGTGATATCCCCTTTATCATTTTTTATTGCATCTATTTGATTCCTCTCTCTTTTTTTCTTTATTAGCCTTGCTAGCGGTCTGTCAATTTTGTTGATCTTTTCAAAAAACCAACTCCTGGATTCATTGATTTTTTGGAGGGTTTTTTGTGTCTCTATCTCCTTCAGTTCTGCTCTGATCTTAGTTATTTCTTGCCTTCTGCTAGCTTTTGAATGTGATTGCTCTTGCCTCTCTAGTTCTTTTAATTGTGATGTTAGAGTGTCAATTTTAGATCTTTCCTGCTTTCTCTTGTGGGCATTTAGTGCTATAAATTTCCCTCTACACACTGCTTTAAATGTGTCCCAGAGATTCTGGTATGTTGTATCTTTGTTCTCATTGGTTTCAAAGAACATCTTTATTTCCGCTTTCATTTCGTTATGTACCCAGTAGTCATTCAGGAGCAGGTTGTTCAGTTTCCATGTAGTTGAGCGGTTTTGATTGAGTTTCTTAGTCCTGAGTTCTAGTTTGATTGCACTGTGGTCTGAGAGACAGTTTGTTATAATTTCTGTTCTTTTACATTTGCTGAGGAGTACTTTACTTCCAATTATGTGGTCAATTTTGGAATAAGTGCGATGTGGTGCTGAGAAGAATGTATATTCTGTTGATTTGGGGTGGAGAGTTCTATAGATGTCTATTAGGTCCGCTTGGTGCAGAGATGAGTTCAATTCCTGGATATCCTTGTTAACTTTCTGTCTCGTTGATCTGTCTAATGTTGACAGCGGAGTGTTGAAGTCCCCCATTATTATTGTATGGGAGTCTAAGTCTCTTTGTAAGTCTCTAAGGACTTGCTTTATGAATCTGGGTGCTCCTGTATTGGGTGCATATATATTTAGGAGAGTTAGCTCTTCCTGTTGAATTGATCCCTTTACCATTATGTAATGGCCTTCTTTGTCTCTTTTGATCTTTGATGGTTTAAAGTCTGTTTTATCAGAGACTAGGATTGCAACCCCTGCTTTTTTTTGTTCTCCATTTGCTTGGTAGATCTTCCTCCATCCCTTTATTTTGAGCCTATGTATGTCTCTGCATGTGAGATGGGTCTCCTGAATACAGCAGACTGATGGGTCTTGACTCTTTATCCAGTTTGCCAGTCTGTGTCTTTTAATTGGAGCATTTAGTCCATTAACATTTAAGGTTAATATTGTTATGTGTGAACTTGATCCTGCCATTATGATATTAACTGGTTATTTTGCTCGTTAGTTGATGCAGTTTCTTCCTAGCCTCGATGGTCTTTACATTTTGCCAAGTTTTTGCGATGGCTGGTACCGGTTGTTCCTTTCCATGTTTAGGGCTTCCTTCAGGGTCTCTTGTAAGGCAGGCCTGGTGGTGACAAAATCTCTAAGCATTTGCTTATCTGTAAAGGATTTTATTTCTCCTTCACTTATGAAACTTAGTTTGGCTGGATATGAAATTCTGGGTTGAAAATTCTTTTCTTTAAGAACGTTGAATATTGGCCCCCACTCTCTTCTGGCTTGTAGAGTTTCTGCCGAGAGATCTGCTGTTAGTCTGATGGGCTTCCCTTTGTGGGTGACCCGACCTTTCTCTCTGGCTGCCCTTAAGATTTTTTCCTTCATTTCAACTTTGGTGAATCTGGCAATTATGTGTCTTGGAGTTGCTCTTCTGGAGGAGTATCTTTGTGGCGTTCTCTGTATTTCCTGAATTTGAATGTTGGCCTGCCCTACTAGGTTGGGGAAGTTCTCCTGGATGATATCCTGAAGAGTGTTTTCCAACTTGGTTCCATTTTCCCCCTCACTTTCAGGCACCCCAATCAGACGTAGATTTGGTCTTTTTACGTAATCCCATACTTCTTGCAGGCTTTGCTCATTTCTTTTTCTTCTTTTTTCTTTTGGTTTCTCTTCTCGCTTCATTTCATTCATTTGATCTTCAATCGCTGATACTCTTTCTTCCAGTTGATCGAGTCGGTTACTGAAGCTTGTGCATTTGTCACGTATTTCTCGTGTCATGGTTTTCATCTCTGTCATTTCGTTTATGATCTTCTCTGCATTAATGAGTCTAGCTGTCAATTCTTCCACTCTTTTTTCAAGATTTTTAGTTTCTTTGCGCTGGGTACGTAATTCCTCCTTTAGCTCTGATAAGTTTGATGGACTGAAGCCTTCTTCTCTCCTCTCGTCCAAGTCATTCTCTGACCAGCTTTGATCCGTTGCTGGTGATGGGCTGCGCTCCTTTGCAGGGGGAGATGCGCTCTTATTTTTTGAATTTCCAGCTTTTCTGCCCTGCTTCTTCCCCATCTTTGTGGTTTTATCTGTCTCTGGTCTTTGATGGTGGTGACGAACTGATGGGGTTTTGGTATAGGTGTCCTTCCTGTTTGATAGTTTTCCTTCTGACAGTCAGAAGGACTCTCTGTTGGTCTGTTGGAGATTGCTTGAGGTCCACTCCAGACCCTGTTTGCCTGGGTATCAGCAGCAGAGGTTGCCGAAGATAGAATATTGCTGAACAGCGAGTGTACCTGTCTGATTCTTCCTTTGGAAGTGTCCTCTCAGGGGTGTACTCCACCCTGTGAGGTGTGGGGTGTCAGACTGCCCCTAGTGGGGGATTTCTCCCAGCTAGGCTACTCAGGGGTCAGGGACACACCTGAGCAGGCAGTCTGTCCGTTCTCAGATCTCAACCTCCGCGTTGGGAGATCCGCGGCTCTCCCCAAAGCTGTCAGACAGAGTCGTTCGCGTCTGCACCGGCTCCCGCTACTTCCCCTGTTGGTCTTCAGCTGTGCGCTGTCCCCAGAGGTGGAGACTACAGAGACAGGCAGGCTTCCTTGAGCTGCTGTGAGCTCCACCCAGTTCGAGCTTCCCAGCGGCTTTGTTTACCTACTTAAGCCTCAGCAATGGCGGGCGCCCCTCCCCCAGCCTCGCTGCTGCCTTGCGGATAGATCGCGGCAGACTGCTGTGTTAGCAGTGAGGGAGGCTTCGTGGGCGTGGGACCCTCCCGGCCAGGTGTGGGATATATTCTCCTGGAATGCCTGTATGCTTACAGCGCAGTATTGGGGTGGGAGTTACCCGATTTTCCAGGTGTTGTGTGTCTCAGTTCCCCTGGCTAGGAAAACGGATCCCCTTCCCCCTTGCGCTTCCAGGTGAGGCGATGCCTCGCCCTGCTTCAGCTCTCGCTGGTCAGGCTGCAGCAGCTGACCAGCACCGATTGTCCGGCACTCCCTAGTGAGATGACCCCAGTACCTCAGTTGAAAATCCATGTCTCTATTTTATATACCTATATCTATTGTGTCTCTTATTATACTATATCAATTATTTCTATATTTATACCTATATCTATTATATCTATATGTCTAGATATTATACCTATATCTATAATATCTATTATGTCTGTATTTCATACATATATCTATTATATCTATTATGTCTATATTTTATACTATATCTATTATGTCTTATTTTATACCTATAGTCTATTATATCTATTATGTCTATATGTTTATACCTATATGTATTATATCTATTATATCTATATTTTAATACCTATATCTATTATGTGTATATTTTATACCTATATCTAATTATATCTATTATGTCTATATTTTATACGTATATCTATTAGTATCTATTATGTCTATATTTTACCCACCTATCTATTATTTCTGTATTTTATACCATATCTATTATATCTATGATGTCGATATTTTAAATCAATTATCTATTATATCTATTATGTTCTATATTTTATTCCTATATGGTATTATATCTATTATGTCTATATTTTATAACTATATCTTTTATATCTCTTATGTCTGTATAATATACCTATAACTAATTATGTCTACTATGTTTAATACCAATATCTATTTTATCTCTTATGTCTATAATTTTATATCTTTGTTTATTATATCTATTATGATCTATATTTTATACATATATCGATTATGTCTATATTTATACCTATATCTATTATATCCACTATATCTATATTTTATACCTATATCTATTATATGTATATTTGATACCCATGTCCACAATATCTATTATATCTATATTTTACACCTATATCTATTATATCTATTATGTCTATCTATTATATCTATTATATCTATGTTTTATACCTATACCTATTATCTATATTTTATACCTATATCTATTATATCTATTATGTCTATTTTATACCTATATCTATCATATCTATTATGTCTATATTTCATACCTATATCTATTATATCTATCATGTCTATATTTTCTACCTATATCTATTATATCGATTATGTCTATATTCATACCTATATCTATTATATCCACTATATCTATATTTTATACCTATATCTATTATATGTATATTTGATACCAATATCCTTTAAATCTATTGTATCTATATTTTATACCTATATGTATTATATCTATTATGTCTATCTATTATATCTATTATATCTATATTTTAACCTATATCTGTAATAACCATATTTTATACCTGTATCTATTATATCTATGATGTCTATATTTTATAAGTGTCTATTATATCGATTATGTCTCTATTGTATACCTATATCTATTATATCTTTTATGTCTATATTTAATACCTATATCTATTATATCTATTATGTCTCACTTTTATACCTGTATCTATTATATCTATTTTATCTATATTTTACACCCATATCTATTATAACTGTATTTTATACGTATATCTATTGTATTTCTATTTTATACCTATATCTATTATATGTATATTTTTTACGTATATCTGTTATGCCTATTATATCTATATTTTGTACCTATATGTATTACATCTATATTTTATACCTGTATCTATTATGTCTGTATTTTATACCTATATCTATTATGTCTATATGTTAAACCTATATCTATTTTATCTATGATGTCTATATTTTATAACTGTCTATTATATCTATCATTTGTATATTTCATACCTATATCTATTACACCCACTATATCTATATTTATACCTTTATCTATTATATGTATATTTGATACCCATATCCATTATATCTATTGTATCTATGTTTTAAACCTATATCTATTATATCTGTTATGTCTATCTATTATATCTATTATATCTATATTTTATACCAATATCTATTATATCTATATTTTATACCTGTAAATATTATATCTATTATGTGTATATTTTATACCTATATCTATTACGTCTATATTTTATACCTATGTCTATTACATCTATTTGTCTATATATTATGACTATATCTATAATATCTATATGCCTGTATTTCATACCTGTATCTATCATATCTATTATGTCTATATTTTATACCTCTCTATTATATCTATCTTTTATACCTATATCTTATATCTATTATGGCTATATTTTATACCTACTTTTATTATGTCTTTTATGTCTATATTTTATAACTATATCTATTATATCTCTTATGTCTATATTTTATCCCTATATCTATTACATCTATTTTGTCTATATCTATTATACCTATTATGTCTATATTTTATCCCTATATCTATTACATCTATTTTGTCTATATCTATTATACCTATTATGTCTACATTTATACCTCTGTCTATTATACTATTATGTCTATATGTGTATACCTCTGTTATATCTATTATATCTTTATTTTATACCTATATCTATTATGTCTATATTTTTATAACTATATCTGTTTTATCTATTATGTCTATATTATATAACTATATGAATTATATCTATTATGTCTATATTTCATACCTCTATCTATTATATCTATTTTGTCTATATCTATTATATATATTATGCCTATATTTTATAACTGTATCTATTATATCTATTGTCTATATATTATACCTCTATCTATTATATCTTTTATGTCTATATTTTATAGCTTTATCTATAATATCTTTTAGGTCTATATTTTATACCTCTATGTATGACATCTGTTATGTCTATATTTACCTCTATCTCCTATATGTATTATGTCTATATTTTTATTCCTCTATAATGTCTATTATATCTATTTTGTCTATATTTTACCTCTATCTGTTATATCGATTATGTCCAAATTTTTATACGTCTATCAATTATACCTATTATGTCTATATTTATACCTATATCTATTATTCTATATGTCTATAATTTATACCTCTATTATATCTATTATGTCTATATTTTATACCTCTATCCATTATATCTATTATATCAATTATGTCTATATTTTATACCTCTATTTATTATGTCTATTTTGTCTATATTTTTATAACTATATATTATTTCTATTATGTCGTATTTTAACCTATGTCTATTATGTCTTTATTTTATACCTATATTCATTATATCTTTTTATGTCTATATTTCATACCTATATCTATTATGTCTATATTTTATACCTATATATATTATATCTACTATGTCTATTTTATACCTCTATCTATTATGTCTATATTTTATACCTCTATCTATTATGTCTATATTTAATACTTATATGTATTATATCTACTATGTCTATATATTATACCTATATATATTCTATCTATTATGTCTATATTTTCTACCAATATCTATTAATCTATTATGTCTGTATCTATTATATCTATTATGACTATCTGTTATACCTATATCCATTATATCTATGTAATAGATATAATATATTATATCTATTTTTTATATAGATTTTATATATAGATTTATATAGAGATTTATATATACATTTATATATAGAGATTTATATATATACATTTTTAGATATATCTATATATCTATATTTTATCATATCTATTATATCCATTTTCTCTACATTTTTCACCTCTATCTATTATATCTCTTATGTCTATATTTTATATCTCAATCTATTCTAATCGATTATGTTTATATTTTATACCTATTACATCTATTATGTTTATATTTATACCTCTATCTGTTATATCTATTATGTCTATATTTATTCCTCTACCTATTATATCTATATTTTATAACTATATCTATTATATGTATTATGCCTATATTTTATACCTATATCTATGATATATGTCTATATCTATTATATCTATTATGTCTATATTTTATACGTATATATATCTATTATATCTGTATTTTATACTTCTCTTATATCTATTTGTCTATATTTTATATCTATTATATCTTTTTGTCTATAATTTATGCCTATTTCTATTATATCTATTATGTCTATATTTTATCCTATATCTATTATATTTATATGTTGTACCTGTATCTATTATATCTATTATGTCTATATTTTATGCCAATATCTCTATATCTATTATGTCTATATTTTATACCTACATCTATTACGTCTATATGTTATACCTATATGTATTATATCTATTATGTGTATATTTTATACCTCTATATATTATATCTACTGTGTCTATATTTTCTACGTATATCTATTATATCTATTATGTCTATATTTTATATCTATGTCTGTTATATCTACTATGTCTATATTTTATACCGATTCTTATTATCTATTATGTCTACATTTTATACATCTATCTATTATTTTATTATGTCTATATTGTATACCTATTCTATTATGTCTATTATATGTATATTTTATACCTATGTATGTATACTATTCTATCTTTATTTTACCTATGTCTATTATATCTATTATGTCCATATTTTTACCTTTATCATTATATTTATTATGTCTGTATTTTATAATCTATCAATTATACCTATTACGTCTATATTTTAAACCTCTATTATATCTTTTATGTGTATATTTTATACCTATATCTATTATATTTTGTCCATTTTATATACCTGTATATTATATCTATATAATTATATTTATACCTATATCTATTATATCGATTATGTCCATATATTATACCTTAATCTATTATATCTATTTTTCTATATTTTATACCTACATCTATTATATCCATTATATCTATTTTATACCTATATCTATTATATCTATATTTTATACCTATATCTGTTATATCTATTATGTCTATATTTTATACCTATATCTATTATGTCTATATTTTATATCTATATCTAAGATATCTATTATGTCTATACTTTATACCTATATCTATTATGTCTATTATGTATATTTTATACCTATATCTATATTTATTATGTCTATATTTTATACCTATATCTATTATGTCTATTATGTCTGTATTTTATACCTATATCTATCAAATATATTATGACTCAATTTTACACCTATATATTATATTTATTATGTCTATATTTTATACCTACATCTATTATATCCATATATCTATATTTTATACCTATATCTATTATATCATATTTTATACCTATATCTTTTATATCTATTATGTCTATATTTTAACCTATATCTACTATATCTATTATGTCTATACTTTAAAATATCTATTATGTCTATTATGTCTATATTTTATACCTATATCTATTATATCTACGATGACTTATTTTTGAGTTTATCCATTAAATTTATTATGTTATATATTTCATACCTATATCTATCTTATCTATTATGTCTATATTTTATACTTATATCTATTATCTATTATGCTATATTTCATATCTGTATCTATTATACCTCTTATGTCTACATTTTACACCTATATCTATTATATCTATTTTGTCTATATTTTTACCTAATCTATTAGGTTATTATGTCTATATCTATTGTATCTATTATGTCTATATTTTATACCTATATCTATAATATCTTTATGTCTATATTTTATAACCATATCTATTATATCTATTATGTCTATATTTTATACTATATCTATGTCTATATTATACCTATATCTATTATCTATTATGTCTATATTTAATAACTATATCTGTTATATCTATTGTGTCTATATTTTGTACCTATGTCTATTATGTCTAAATTTCATACCTATATCTATTATATCTATTATGTGTATATTTTATACCTATTCTATTATATCCATTATGTCTACATTTTATACCTATAACTATTATCTATTATACTTATATTTTATAATTATATCTATTATCTATATTTTATACCTGTATCTATTAA
>NW_022143554.1:0-24369 GCF_007565055.1 Rhinopithecus roxellana
TTCATTTTTCAGCTTGCCGTCTTTCTAATATTTTACAAATGTCTTTGAAACATCAATGGCAGTGATTTTCTCCACTAATATTTTAGAGGTGCATGTTTATCATTATAGCTTTTCTGATTAAAAGTAAACACGCTCTGTTAACACAATTTAGACATAATGTAAATAGGAGAAAAAGTGAGTAACACCCATTCCCCCCCAACTCCCCACAAGAGATATCTGGAGTTTGCTACATCCTGTTTCCAGACATCTTCCTCTGTCTATGAACCTAGTCTCTCCATTAAGCCCAACAGGGAAATGTCATAGAAATTCCACTTTATTTTTGTTTCTCTCTGCCTTTTTAAAGTTTATTCAGTGGAGGCTGGAACCAGTGGCTCATGTTTGTAATCCCAGCACTTTGGGAGACCGAGGTGGGTGGATCACCTGAGGTTGGGAGTTGGAGACCAGCCTAGACAACGTGGTGAAACCCCATGTCTACTAAAAATATAAAAATTAGCCAGGCATGGTGGTGCGTGCCTGTAGTCCGAGCTACTTGGGAGGCTGAGGCAGGAGAATCGCTTGAACCCAGGAGGTGGAGGTTGCAGTGAGCCAAGATCTCACCATTGCACTCTAGCCTGGGCAACAAAATGAGACTCTCATCTCAAAAAAAAAAAAAAAAAAGTTTATTCAGTGGGGAACCTTTCCTCTCCCGCTGACTGGAAATTTGGCAGTCCCCTCAATTTTCTTACTCAGAAGACTGTCCTGTAATCACAAAATATAGTGTCAAATCAGAAATTAGGTTTGAGATTTCATTCATCAATTCAGCTTTGACTCAAAGACAAGATGTTTCCTTTCCTGAAGGTGGTGTAGTCTGGTCTTCTTTCTCTTTTATCCTCTTTCCCTCTTGCTTATTGGCAAAGTCAAGGGGTATGGAGAAGAGAAGGGAGGCCAGGCTTGGTGGCTCATGCCTATAAGCTCAGCACTTTGGGAGGCCGAGGCAGGCAGATCACCTGAGGTCAGGAGTTTGAGACCAGCCTGGCCAACATGGTGAAACCCCATATCTACTAAAAATACAAAAAAATTAGCTGGGCATGGTGGCTTGTGCCTTTAATCCCAGCTACTTGGGGAGGCTGAGGCAGGAGAATCACTTGAACCCGGGAGGCAGAGGTTGCGGTGAGCCGAGGTCACGCCACTGCACTCCAGCCTGGGTGACAGAGCGAGACTCTGTCTCAAAAAAAAAGCCGGGGGGTAAGATAAAGAGTCGCAGAACCAGTTTTCAGTATTTACTTTGAAGATGCCTCCAAGGTGGGCTGTGTCACACTCCATTTAATATCTGATATCAGACCCTAATCATGCAGTAGAAAGTTACATTTTAACAGACAGTTCCATGTATTAATATATATGTAAATATATTTTTAAATAAAATGTTATATTAAGAAGAAAGTTTTGCAATTCAATGTTTTCCACTTATATCTTGGACATCTTTGCATGTCAGTACAAACAGATCCACCTAATGAACACAGTGTTATAATTACCCTGGAGAACACAGGCCCTGTAAATGTAAAGAAATTCTGTTGTGATTTAAAACTGCTTGTGGAAGAGAATGGTTATTTAACGTAGGTTTTGGCCTTGCAGCAGCAAGGAAGATGATAGCTATAGGCCTGGGTTGGGCAGCAGTGATGGGTAGGTGGCCGGTGGTGGGTGGTGGGTGGAGGGGCAGGAGGCTGGGGTAGTATGGCAGCATTGCCTGAAGGTCTGTGATTACGGTAGCTGCTCCACAGAGTGACACCCTGGTCCCTGGGTGCACTGAGTATTTAAATAATGGGGTGGGGGCCAGGCACGGTGGCTCATGCCTGTAGTCCCAGCACTTTGGGAGATTGAGGTGGGTGAACCAACTGAGGTCAGGAGTTTGAGACCAGCCTGGGCAACAGTGAAATCTCGTCTCTACTAAAAATACAAAAATAAGCCAGGTGTGGTGGCAGGGGCCTGTAATCCCGGTTACTCAGGAGGCTGAGGCAGGAGAATCACTTGAACCCAGGAGGTGAAGGCTGTAGTGAGCCAAGATTGTGCCACTGCACTCCAGCCTGGGCAACAGAGCAAGACTCTGTCTCAAAAAAACAAAATAGGCCCTGTGGCTCACGCCTGTAATCCCAGCACTTTGGGAGGCTGAGGGGGCAGATCACAAGATCAGGAGTCCGAGAGCAGCCTGGCCAATATGGTGAAATCCCATCTCTACCAAAAATACAAAAATTAGCTGGCTGTGGTGGCAGGCACCTGTAATCCCAGCTACTGGGGAGGCTGAGGCAGAATTGCTTGAACCCGGGAGGCAGAGATTGTGGTGAGCTGAGATCACGCCACTGAACTCCAGCCCGGGTGAGAGAGCAAGACTCTGCCTCAAAAAAAAAAAAAAAAAAAATTAAATTAAATTAAATTAAAAATAATATAAATAATAGGGGGGGAGTAAAAGTGCAACCCTCCTGCCTTTTCCAGGCCCTGGGTCCAGCTCATCATTGTTGCATGGTCCAAATGCATCTTGGAAAAGCACTTCTATTCTTCAGGCTCTTCCACTTTTCCTTTCTTTCCCCCCCAATGCTTGAGGTTGAGGGGAAGAGAAGATGAGTAGGAAATGTTAATAATTGCGGTTACCATTGAAGGGGGAAGGTGGGTGCTATTCAAGAGAAATATGAAGCAGCAAGAAGCCTGAATGAGATGCAGCAAGAAAGGAAGCAAGAGCAAAAACACTCTCTCCAATCATCCCCATTCTTTCCTGTCTTTCTTCCCCTACTTCCGCTCCACTACAAAGAGACGTGAGCAAAAGTTATTATCTTAGCTCCAAAATTGCATACCTTAGGGAAGAGAAGAACTGACAAAGCGCTGCTCATGACCATTTCTTGCTCTATCCGACGCGGCTCATCAATGTGATAGTAATTCATTAACCATCTGATTGTCAGAGGTTGTAAACATCCGGTGCAAATATGCACGGAGTGAAATTGCAATCTCCTGAAATAGGGGGGTTTTCATGGAAACGACGTTGGATAGCTGCTGTCATCACAGGCAGAGCCGTTGCGCAGGGGAGGATCTATCAGTGTTAGACTGTTTAAAATTGAAGAGAACATTTGGCAAGCACGATGCAAGATAGGTGCTTCAAAGAATAGTTTAAACATCAAAGGATTAAAAAAGGCCCTTGGGAAAATGAATCAAGCTAGGGGATATTTTTGTAAAAACGATTCTTTTTATAAGATTGTAAAATCAACCAGGAAGCAAAACCCAAATGTACAGTTGTGTCAGAAAAGTTCCTCCCCTCTCCAATCATGCATTTTTGGTTTATTTCAAGACTTAGTCTTTACATCTAATAAACCTCTTTTTATGTGAGACTACTGTTCATTTTTATTTTCTATTTCATTTTTTATTTTTTTCGAGATGGAATCTCCTCTATTGCCCAGGCTGGTGTGCAGTGGCACGATTTTGACTCACTGCAATCTCTACCTCCCAGGTTCAAGATATCCTCCTGCCTCAGCCTCCTGAGTAGCTGGAATTACAGGTGCTTACCACCACGACTGGCTAATTTTTTTTTTTTTTTTTTTTTTTTTGACATGGAGTTCGCTCTTATTGCCCAAGCTGGAGTGCAATGGAGCAATCTCAGCTCACCGAAACCTCGTCCTCCCAGGTTCAAGTGATTCCCCTCCTCAGTCTCCTGAGTAGCTGGGATTACAGGCATGCGCCACCACACCCAGCTAGTTTTGTATTTTTGGGATGGGGTTTCTCTATGTTGGTCAGGCTGGTCTCGAACTTCCGACCTCAGGGTGATCCACTCGCCTTGGCCTCCCAAGTGCTGGAATTACAGGCATGAGTCACCACGCCTGGTCAATTTTTGTATTTTTTAGAGACACGGTTTCACCATGTTGACCAGGCTGGTCTCAAACTCCTGACCTCAAGTAATTTGCCCACTTCAACTTTCCAAAGTGCTGGGATTACAGGCATGAACTACCATGCCCAGCCTTTTCTTCATTGTTAATTATGGTCCTAAAAGATAACACAACGTGTGCATTTTACATTTTCTTTTCATGATTTGTGCACACTAATAAGTGCTGCTTAGACTTTTGATCCCAAAACACCTTCGGCACAGATGACAAGCAAAGCCTAGTTCTGGGGACAAGCCTTCCCCATACCTACCCTCCAGGAACTGGAACCCAATTAGAGGTGTGCCTGAACAACACCACCAGTGCTTTGGATGGCTTTCTGCGGGCCTGCCTTTTCTGCACCATAGCTTGGTTAAAGGTAGTGGCCTCAGGTCCTCCATGTTGAGGCCACGGGTTGCTGCCTTGGTATCCTGTGCCTTCTGCTCTGAGGCCGCTGCAGTGCCTGTGGAGACTGAATCAGTGTTGGGCACTGATGGGTCGTGACGTTTACATTGTAACCGTCCAGCAAACTTTCATCTGTCACCTGAGAGTCACAACTCCATGTTATGGTTTTGTTGGTATTCCAACATGCAAGTGAATTGTCTCCACATTGTGCACCCCTGGCTTTAGCAGTAATTCACTTCTGCTTTCAAATATGGGCATGTACCATCCACAGTTAACATCTGCTGGGTCGGAAGCTATGACAAGGTGGCTGGGTGTGGTGGCTCACACCTGTAATCCCAGCACTTTGGAGGCTGAGGTGGGCAGATCATTTGAGGTGAGGAGATCGAGACCAGCCTTACCAACGTGGTGAAATCCTGTCTCTACGACAACTACAAAAAATTAGCTGGGCATGGTGTTGTGTGCCTGTAATCCCAGCTACTCGGGAGGGTGAGACAGGAGAATCGTGAACCCAGGAGGCAGTGGTTGCAGTAAGCCGAAATGGCACCACTGCACTCCAGCCTGGGCAACAGAGTAAGACTCCATCTCAAAAAAAAAAAAAAAAAAAGAAGAAGAAGAAGAAGAGGAAGTCGAGGAAGAAGAAGGAGGCAGAGGAGGAGAAAGAAGCAGCAGCAGCAGCAGAAGCAGCAGCAGCAGCTGTGACAAGGGGCTGTGTAGTCCAAGTTCCTGTCCATTGCCCTCTTGTGTGTTTGATATATTCATTGTAGCATATTCATTCACTTAAGTGCTTCCAGGAGAAACAACCCCATGTAATCCATGCTTTAACTTTTATTTAAATTTTTTTTTTTTTTTTTTTTTTTTTTTTTTTGAGACAGAGTCTCGCTCTGTCACCCAGGCTGGAGTGCAGTGGCCGGATCTCAGCTCACTGCAAGCTCCGCCTCCGGGTTTTACGCCATTCTCCTGCCTCAGCCTCCGAGTAGCTGGACTACAGGCGCCCGCCACCTCGCCCGACTAGGTTTTTGTATTTTTTAGTAGAGACGGGGTTTCACCGGGTTAGCCAGGATGGTCTCGATCTCCTGACCTCATGATCCGCCCGCCTCGGCCTCCCAAAGTGCTGGGATTACAGGCTTGAGCCACTGCGCCCGGCCACTTTTATTTAAATTTTTAAAGAGTGCTTTTAACCCTCAAAATCAGCTTGTTTTGTACATGAGAACTGTTTTTAATACTAATAAATCAAGCATTATCCATGGGGAAAAAAAGACATAGTTCAGGCCAGATGCCATGGCTCATGCCTATAATCCCAGCACTTTGGGAGGCCAAGGCATTGGATTGCTTGAGGCCAGGAGTTTGAGATCAGCCTGGGCAACACTGTGAAACCCTATCCCTACCAAGCAAAAATAACAAACAAAAACAAAAATTGGCCAGGCATGGTGGCACAGGCTTGTAGTCCCAGCCACTCAGGAGCTGAGGTGGTAGGATCCCCTAGGAGCCTGGGACTTTGAGGCTTGCAGTGAGCCAAGATCACGCCAGTGCAACTCTAGCCTGGGTGACAGGAAGAAAAGAAAAAGACTTAGTTCATCTTTATAATATGGTATAACATAACTCTTCTAAACAACAATTTTAAAGTTTCTCACATTTTTTCGTTTCATTTTTCTAGATACATTTCAATCAAATATTTAAAAAGTAAATTCATATAAAATTTTATCCCCATTGGAAGTGGATTCCAGGAAAGTGTCTTTTTTTTTTTTTTTTTTGAGATGGAGTTTTGCTCTGTCACCCAGGCTGGAGTACAGTGGGACAATCTTAGCTCACTGCAACCTCCGCTTGGGTTCAAGCAATTCTCCTATCTCAGCCTCCCGAGTAGCTGGGACTACAGGTGCAAGGCACCATGCCTGGCTAATTTTTTGTATTTTTAGTAGAGAGGGGTTTCACCATATTGGTCAGGCTTGTCTGAAAACTCCTGACCTCAGGTGATCCACCCACCTCGGCCTCCCAAAGTACTGGGATTACAGGCGTGAGCCACTGTGCCCAGCTGAAGGGCTTTTTATCCTCCGATAATAAGGGCCTCTTACGTGGCATACATGCTCAAAGCATAGCAGATCTTTTAAAGCTTAGCAATGGCTCATTCTCCAGGATGATGTTAAAAATGGAAGGAAGGCTTTTTCAATCAAGGGTCCAAGCCAGTAAAGTTCTCATTCCCTGGAGCTCTTCATGACCTAGATAGGAGGAAACTCAGTAGCAGTCTTAGCTTTCCATAAACATTCCCATCACCAAGGCACTAATTCCACTATTGAGCATCTTTTCTACATATCAAGCTTTTACAGAATTACAAAGGAAATAAAATGTAGAAAAAAACCCCACACATTTCTTGTTCTCAAGCAGATTGCAATACAAACACACACAGTTATTTATGAACTCCAAATAAAGAGTCTTCAGAAAATATAAAAACTTTAAACACAGCTTGCTAGAACTTGTCCTGAACAGATCACATCTATTCCCAGGAGACTTTTGTTTCAGGCAATGGTTGGTATGAGAAAATAGTGCTTGTATTAACAATGGTGACTATTTTAGTCAAAGGAGAAAAAATTTAATAATTTCAAATGGGGAAAAAAATGAAGCAGCTTCTAAACAGAACCGTGTGACAGGTGACTAGTATCTTGGCAACATCAGATGCAACATAGCCAAGAGGTTCTCTGGTAGGAGCCCAGGGCCTGTGGGGTTGTGGGAAACAGGGTGGAGAGGCATTGGAATGGGGGTTTGCGAAACCTGAGTCTGCACATCATTGGGCAATCGAAGCACCTTGGCACCCACCGGTCCGAATAGAGATCCTAGATCTCTTAACTGTTAATCGTGAGCAAATTAGATGCTCTAAGGCTCAACGTCCTCATTCATATGAATCTGTAAAAATAGTAATTTCTTTTAGTCTGGGTGTTGTCTGAGTGATAAAGTAAATAAAGCAGCAGAGTACCTGACTTATAACCATTTTTGTTAAGCACTTTCTATTATTGCACCATGGTCACTGTCACTTTTTAAAATAATATGTATTCTGCATTCCAGAGTTATAGAAGAACCTTGATTTTTTTCAAAATAAAATTTTGGCAGCAATCTGTTGACAGTAACCCAAATTCTATGTTTCTTATCACTTTTTGTTGGGGGCGGTGCATGGGGGGACAAAGTCTTGCTGTTACCCAGTCTGGAATGCAGTGGTATGATCATAGCTCACTGAAGCCTTGACCTCTTGGGCTCAAGCGATCCTCCCACCTCAGCCTCCTGAGTAGCTAGGACTACAGGTAGGTGCCACCATGCCTGGCTTTTTTTGTTTTTGTTTTTGACACAGAGTTTTGCTCTTGTTGTCCAGGCTGGGTACAATGGTGCAATCTCGGCTCACCACAACCTCCACCTCCCAGGTCCAAGTGATTCTCCTGCCTCAGCCTCCCAAGTAGCTGGGATTACACGCATGCGCCACCATGCCCAACAAATTTTGTATTTTTAGTAGAGACAGGGCTTCTCCATGTTAGTCAGGCTGGTCTTGAACTCCCACCTCAGGTGATTAGTCCACCTCAGCCTCCCAAAGTGCTGGGATTACAGGCGTGAGCCGCCGTGCCCGGCCTTTTTGTATTTTTTGTAGAGATGCGGTCTCATTATGTTGCCCAGGCTAGTCTCAAACTCCTGGGCCCAAGAAATCCTCCTGCCTCAGCCTCCCAAAGTGTTGGGATTATATGGATGAGCCGTCGTGCCCCAGCCTCTTATCTCCTCTTGTCTCAAGAATTTTAGTCCCCAAATTTTTCTTCAACATTTCACTGTCTCTCTCTCTCTTCTTTTTTTTTTTTTGAGACAGAGTCTTGCTCTGTCGCCCAGGCTGGAGTGCAGTGGTGCAGTCTCAGCTCACTGCAGCCTCCACCTTCCAGGTTCAAGTGATTCTCATGCTTCAGCCTCCTGAGTAGGTGGGATTACAAGTATCCACCACCAAGGCTAATTTTGTATTTTTAGTAGAAATGGTGTTTCATCATGTTGGTCAGGCTGCTCCCAAACTCCTGGTCTCAAGCGATCTGCCCACCTCAGCCTCCCAAAGTGTTGGGATTTAGGTGTGAATCACCGCTCCCGGCCAACATTTCACTCTATTGAATTATTCCCATCAGTATACAAACAAGTTCTAAAATCTCATGGATTGAATGAACAACAACAAAAATACCAAACACCTTCCCTTCACCTTCCCATCTCCAATGGGAGAAAAACGCTCCCATTTTTTCTGTTACTCTTTATTTCTCCTATTTTATTTTATTTTTTTTTGAGACAGGGTCTCACTCTGTTGCCCAGGTTGAAGTGCAGTGGCACGATCTCAGCTCACTGTAACCTGCGCTACCCAGGTTCAAATGATTCTCCTGCGTCAGTCTCCTGAGTAGCTGGGATTACAGGCATGTGCCACCACACCTGGCTAATTTTTGTACTTTTTTCTTTTTAATTTTTGTATTTTTAGTAGAGATGGGGTTTTGCCATGTTGGCCAGGCTGATCTCGAACTCCTAAGCTCAAGTGATTGCCTGCCTTGGGCTCCCAAAGTGCTAGGATTACAGGCATGAGCCACCATACCCAGCCTATTTCCCCTGTCTTGAAGCATCTCTTCGTCTCTTGGCTTCCATAATATCATACTCTTTGATCTTTCTTCTACTTTCCTACCTACTCATTTTCCTTCACCGTGGCTGGATGTCTGGAATCTAAAGAGTCACTAAATTTTGGAGTACCACAAGGATCAGCCCCATGCCCAGCTAATCATTATCATTATCTCATTTAGAACAAAACTTTGTGAAGCGCTTCATTGCCCCATTGTCTTCTCCATACCTCCTAGCTGCCTAGATAACCCACAGCCACGTGGGCTTAAACAGCACCCACACCTTTGTCTCTGCTAGAGAGACAGGTCTGTGGGCAGAGGGAAGGGCATAGTTATCTAGCCCCCACTTTCTCTCTGAATCCCAGGCTCCTCTTTCTGTCTGCTCATGACATCAACTCCTGGATGCAGAAAAGGTGTTTGAAATGGAACATGCCAAAGAGACTCCCTGATACCCCATTCCATTCACTTCCCTCGGACTTCTGAAACTCAGTAAATGGCCCCACTGTTCCCCCAGCTGCTTAAGTCATAAACCTGAAAATCACCAAGTCTTCCCTTCCCCCTGTCCTCATGGTTCATTGACTCCATCTGCAGACCTTCCCCTGAATTTGCCCTGTTCTCTCCAGGTTCTTTGCAAGCACCACGCTCTTCATCTTGATCATTTCTCCTCTGAAACCTGTAGGTGGCTTTCCACCACACTCAGAATAAAAGTTTTGTAGGGTCCCAGGAGACCCTGTGTGTTCTGGTTCCTGCCTTGTCCACATTTATTCCCCGCCCACTTCTCCCGACTCCTACACCCTGACGCACTGGCTGGTCTTCTGTTCCTCTGTTCACCCTCGGGCCTCTGTACATTCTTCCTCTATTTTTTTTTTTTTTTTGAGACGGAGTCTCACTCTGTTGCCCTGGCTGGAGTGCAGTGGCGTGATCTTGGCTTACTGCAACCTCTGCCTCCTGGTTCAAGTGATTCTCCTGCCTCAGCCTCCCGAGTATCTGGGATTACAGGCACCCGCCACCATGCCCAGCTTTTTTGTATTTTTAGCAGAGACGGGTTTCACCATGTTGGCCAGGATGGTCTCGATCTCTTGACCTCGCGATTCGCCCACCTTGGCCTCCCAAAGTGCTGGGATTACAGGTCTGAGCCACCATGCTTGGCCTTCTTTTCTTTCTTTTTTTTTTTCTTTAAGATGGAATCTCCCTCTGTTGCCCAGGCTGGAGCGCAGTGGTGGGATCTTGGTTCACTGCAGCTCACTGCAACCTCTGCCTCCCAGGTTCAAGTAATTTTCCTGCCCCTCAGCCTCCCGAGTAGCTGGGACTACAGCACGTGTCACCATGCCCAGCTAATTTTTTGCATTTTTAGTAGAGACGGGGTTTCACCATGTTGGCCAAGCTGATCTTGAACTCTTGACCTCAATTGATCCACCTGCCTTGGCCTCCCGAAGTGTTGGGATTACAGGTGTGAGCCACCGCAACCAGCCAGCCTCTGTACTTTCTATTCCCTCTGTCAGGAATGTTCTTCCCAAAGATTTTTCCAACATGTCTGCTTCTTGTCATTAGGTCTCAGCACAGTTGTTAGCTCCTCAGACAAGGCTTCCCTGACCACTCACTCTAAAGGAACCCATATTACTGCCTATCTCACAACCTTGTTAATCATTTGCATTGCACACACATACTACTGTCCGAATACATATATGTACATATATATATAGAGAGAGAGAGGTTTTGTGGTTTTTTTGAGAAAGGTTGTACTCTTTTGCCCAAGCTGGAGTGCAGTAGCACAGTCATACTCTTGTAGCCTCAAGCCATCCTCCCACCTCAGCCTCTCGAGTATCTGGGACCACAGGCACACACCACCACATCCAGCAAATTTTAAAATTTTCTGTAGCTGGGTACGGTGGCTCACACCTGTAATCCCAGCACTTTGGGAGGCAGAGGTGGACGGATCACCTGAGGTCGGGAATTCGAGACCAGCCTGACCAACATGGTGAAACATGATGCCCGCCACCACACCGAGCTAATTTTTGTATTTTTAATGGAGACAGGATTTCAGTATATTGGCCAGGCTGGCCTCGAACTCCTGACCTCAGGTGATCCACCCACCTTGGCCTCCCAAAGTGCTAGGATTACAGGCATGAGCTACCGCACCTGACCTGAAACTGCCTTCGCTGGCTGAGGTCTGCATTGTATGGTTGCCTGCACCCAGTAAGCAGCCGCAGAGCACCTACTGTGCACCAGGCACTCAACTGCTGAGACTGCAAAGATGAATGTCACTCTGCCCCCAAGGAGCTCACACTCTAGGGAACAGAGAGACACAATAGATGGTTGCAATCTGCAGTGGTCCTTGTAATGCCAGACAGGGATTGCTTGGAAGTCCTGGGCCAGGATACCCAGTTTTAAAGTTTGCGTAGGTGGAACCACAAGGCTGACTCTGAAGGCATGAGCTAGAGATGGTCAACCAGACAGGAGGACAGCAGGAGCAATGGCTAACACTGGAGATTAAAGTGTACAGCAGGCGAACAGAAAGAACTCTGAAGAAAAGAAAGAAAAAACAGAAAAGAGCTCAGTCTACTTGTGTTAGATTGCTAGGGCTGCTATTGCAGAGTGCCACAGACTGGGTGGCTATGACCACAGAAACAGTGACACAGAAATTAATGACTGTCTCCTCCCTGTGTCTTCACAAGGTCATCCCTCTGTGTGTCTGTGTCCTAATCTCTTCTTATAAGGACACCAGTCATATTAGATTAGGGTCTGCCTCAATGACCTCATTTTAACTTAATTACCCTTTAAAGACCGTATCTCCAAATAGTCACATTCTGAGATATGGGGGGTTAAGATTTCAACAGATGAATTGGGTGGAGACAGGGAGGTGCTGGGGCACAACTCAGCACATAAGATTAGTAAACAAAGAAGTACATTTTCTCATAAAGACACCAGGATGTCACATGACAAGAATGCCGCTGAGGCCGGGCATGGGGGGCTCACGCCTGGAATTCCAGCACTTTGGGAGGCCAAGGCAGGAAGATCGCTTGAGCCCAGGAGTTCGAGACTAGACTGGGCATCATGGTGAGACCCCATCTCTATAAAAAATACAAAAATTAGCCGGGTGTGGTGGCACACACCTGTAGTCCCAGCTACTGGGAGGCTGAGGCAGGAGGATCATTTGAGTCTAGGAGGGAGAGGTTGCAGTGAGTCAAGATCATCCCACTGCACTCCAGCCCAGGTGACAAAGCCAGACCCTGTCACACAAAAAAAGCAGCTCAGCATGTGAAAAGTCTCTCTTTCTTTCTCTGTCTCTCTTTTTTCCTCTCTCTCTGGCCCCCTCATTCTTACATCTCTCCTTCTCTCTCTTTCATATAATTGTATAGATATTCAGTTTTAAAAAATGATAATAACCATCTATATAACTCTTCCATAAGAAACAGATACTTCTAGTATCTGTTAGAATACTAACAGAGTTACATATCTTGTCTCCTTCCTTCCTTCCTTCCTTCCTTCCTTCCTTCTTTCCTCTCTCTCTCTCTCTTTTTTTCTTTCTTTCTTCTTTTTTTTTTTTTTGACAGGGTCTTCTCTGCCACCCAGGCTGGAGTGTAGTGATGCTACACGTCTCACTGCAACCTCTATCTCCCTAGCTCAAGTGATCCTCCCACCTCAGCCTCCCAAATAGCTGGGACCACAGGCGCATGCCACTATGCCTGGTTAATTTTTTGTAGAGATGGGGCCTGTGTTGCCCTGGGCAAGCTGGTCTCCAATTCCTAGGCTCAAGCAATCCTCCTGCCTCAGCCTCCCAAAGTGCTGGGATTACAGGCGTGAACCACCATATCTGTCCTTAGAGACATTGTTTCTAAGTAAGCCACAGAAACACTGTGATTCTAAGCCCCTTCCATTCATCCTCTTTCCTGAGTTTCATATTAACTCTCCCCACTTTTTCCTTTGTTTTATGTGATAAATACACATCCCTAAGTAACATGTTCCTTCAGTTTTTCCTATTTCATACTTCAAAAATGAAATTGTATGGTATACAGTATATGATATGCTTTTTTTTTTTTTTTTTTTTTTTTTTTGATGGGGTCTCACTCTGTCACCCAGGCTGAAGTGTAGTGGCATGATCTCGGCTCATTGCAACCTTCACCTCCCGGGTTCAAGCAATTCTCCTGCCTCAGCCTCCCAGGTAGCTGGGATTACAGGCATGCGACACCACGCCTGGCCAATTTTTGTATTTTAGTAGAGACGGGGGTTTCACCATGTTGGCCAGGCTGGTCTTGAACTCCTGACCTGAAGTGATCCACCTGCCTCAGCCTCCCAAAGTGCTGGGATTACAGGCGTGAGCCACAGCGCCTGACCGATTATTTTCCTTTATACTTAGTGCTTTTTGTGCCTTGTTTAAAAAATCGGTACCCACCTTGAGGTCATAAATGTATTATCCTAATGATCTTCAGAATTTTTTCATAGTTTTGCTCTTTAATGTTGTCTTTAATTAATCTAGAATAGTTTTGTGATGTGTAAGGGAGCAATCCAATTTATCTTTTCCTGCTGGATAGCTGATTGATTCAACAGCATTTCTTGAATTCTCCATCCTTTTTGCATTGATGTGTAATGCCTTGCTTAGGTACAAATAGATGTTCCATATTTTCATTAGTCTGTTACTGGTTTTTTGTTTTTTTTCTTGAGACAAAGCCTCACTCTGTCCCAGGCTGGAGTGCAGTGGTGCAATCTCTGCTCACTGCAACCTCCACCTCCCGGGTTCAAGTGATTCTCCTGCCTCAGCCTCCCAAGTAGCTGAGATCACAGGTGTATGCCACCACGCCCAGCTAATTTTTATATTTTTAGTAGAGGTAGGGGTTTCACCGTGTTGGCCAGGCTGGTCTCGAACTCATGACCTCAAATGATCCACTCACCCCGGCCTCCCAAATTGCTGGGATACAGGCATGAGCCACTGCGCCCGGCCCCAACTGCCTTTATTACAATAGCTTTATGATGATAAGTTTTTATACACTAAACCAATCCACTGCTTCAAGAGTCTCTAGACCACTTTTCACCTTTTACTCTTCACACATTTTAGGATGGGTTTATGAAGTTTCAGACAGGGAGGGGCAGGGGAGACCTCTTGAGACCTTGATTTAAAATGAATTGATTAGAGCCAGGTGTGGTGGTGCACGCCAGTAGTCCCAGCTATTCCGGAAGCTGAGGCAGGAGGATCACTTGAGCCCAGAGGTTCGAGGTTGTAGTGGGCCATGATCACCCCCACTGCACTCCAACCTGGGCAACCTAGCAAAACCCTATCTCTAAAGAGAAATAAAATGAATTGATCAATTTAGGAACAATTGATATTAAGTCTTTCCATTTATGAATACGATACAGCTTTCCATTTGTTTTCCTCTTCCTTAATGCAACCCAAAAATTTTAAATTTCATAAACAACTTGCTCATTTTGAAAGATTTCTCCTTTGTTACTCTATAGTTTTGCTGCTGCTGCAAACAGTGCCTTTTTCAAAATTACATTTTCTCACTACTTTCGCTAATGCATAAAAATGCAGTTGGCATTTATGCATTGATTTTGTATTCAGCAATGTAGCCAAACTCTCTTATTGATTTTCATAATTTTTCTGTGGATTATTTTGGGTTTTCTATGTATATAATCATATCATCAATAAATAATATGTTTTTCCTTTCTAATCTTCATGCCTTTTATTTTTTTCCTCACTGGCTAGGACCTTCAGCAGGATGTTGAATAGAAGGGAGGAAAATGCACACGTTTGTTTTGATCCTGGTCTTGGAGGAAATGTTTTAAACCTTCCACCATTAGGAATTAATTTTGCGGCCAGGTGCGGTGGCTCACGCCTATAATCCCAGCACTTTGAGAGGTTGAGGCGGGTGGATCACTTGAGGTCAGGCGTTCGAGACCAGCCTGGCCAACATGGTGAAACCCTGTCTCTGCTAAAAATACAAAAATTAGCCGGGCGTGGTGGCAGGCACCTGTAGTCCCAGTTACTCGGGAGGCTGAGGCAGGAGAATCACTTGAACCCAGGAGGCGGAGGTTGCAATGAGCTGGAATTACACCACTGCACTCCAGCCTGGGTGACAGACTGAGACTCCATCTAAAAAAAAAAAAAAAAAAGGTAGACTTTTCTGGCCAGGATCTTCATTTGTGTTATGCAGCTCAGCCCACCCTTTCCTATCTGTGTGATGCAGGCATACATCTCTAATCATATTCTCTCACTCAAGATTGTGCTATTAGACCACGAGAAAGTGAGCCTGTTTTGGCTGGAGCCTGCTCCTGGAGGAAGTTGGAGCTGTGGGGGCCATTGCTGTAGTGGGAGCTGTTTGCAAAGAAAAAAGAGTACAGAGAGGGGGAGACACTGTTCTCTCAGGCGTTTAGGGATATATAATTCCAGTCTTGTACAAACTCTACTGGGGAAAAAATGCTGGAAGTCATCTAACTTATGTATTGAGGTTAGCAAAATCTTGACATCAAAACTAGAAAGGATAGTATGAAACAGGAAAATTGTCTGTCAGTCTTACCCACGAACATGGACGCAAGAGTCCTAAACATTGCTGAGTGCGACAGCTCATGTCTGTGGTCCCAGCTACTTGGAAGGCTGAGGTGGGAGGATCCCTTGAGCTCAGGAGGTTGAAGGTGCAGTGAGCCATGATCACCCCACTGCACTCCAAGCTGGGTGACAGAGCAAGACCCTGCCTCTAAAAGAAAAAGGAAGAGGTGGGGCGTGATGGCTCACACCTGTAATCCCAGAACTTTAGGAGGCCAAGGCGGGTGGATCACCTGAGGTCAGGAGTTCGAGATCAGCCTGATTAATATGGTGAAACCCCGTCTCTACTAAAAATACAAAAATTAGCTGGGCGTGGTGGTGCATGCCTGTAATCTTAGCTACTCAGGAGGCTGAGACAGGAGAACTGCTTGAACCCAGAGGCAGAGGTTGCCGTGAGCCGAGATTGTGCCACTGCACTCAAGCCTGGGCGACAGAGCAAGACTCCATCTCAAAAAAAAAAGGAAAGAAAGAATGAAAAAGGAGAAAGAAAAGAGTCCTAAACAATAAATGAGCAAGTACATCATGACCAAGTTGAGTTTACCTGAAAGTTCACTTAACATTAGAAAACCGATTTGAGGCCAAGGTGGGAGGATCACTTGAGCCCCAGAGTTCAAGACCAGCCTGGGCAACATAGGGATCCTCAGTCTAAAAATAAATAAATAAATAAAATAAGCTGGGTGTGCTGACGCATGCCTGTAGTCTCTGAGGCAGGAGGATCCCCTGAGTCTGAGAGTGACAGAGTGAACAAATTTATTTTGATTAAAGTGATTCACCACATTAACAAATTAAAGAACAAAAAGCATAGGGTTGTCCGCATAGACACAGAAAATTCATTTGTAAAATTCAACTTCCATTCATGATAATTCTTAGTGAACCAGAATAGAAAGTAGAAGGGAAGTTGCTTGTAGAGCAAAATTAATTCCTGTGTGTGTGTGTGTGTGTCTGTGTGTGTGTGTGATGGAGTCTCACTCTGCTGCCCAGGCTGGAGTGAAGTGGCTCAATCCTAGCTCACTACAACCTCTACCTCCCAGGTTCAAGTGATTCTCCTGCCTCAGCCTCCCGAGTAACTGGGATTACAGGCGTCTGGCACCACATCTGCCTAATTTTTGTATTTTTAGTAGAGACGGGGTTTCACTATGTTAGCCAGATTGGTCTCAAACTCCGGACCTCAAGTGATCTGCCGGCCTCGGCCTCCCAAAGTGCTAAGATTACAGACATGAGCCACTGCTCCCGACCCAGAAACGTCTACTTTTGTAAGTGTGGTAAGAAATGAGACGAAACAGCAGCGACTGCACCCCAGCCGAGTGTGCTGTGTGAAAGAGCTGGGGCTTTATCTCACTCCAGCCCTGTTCGCTGCATGAAAGAGCCAGGATTTTATCTTACGAGTGACGTGAAACAGAGAGGAGAAAGCCTTTCGGCAGTGGCATAATGGGTCCGATTGCGATGTTAAGTACTTATCAGTTACTTAGGTGGCCTTGTGGAAGGCTGACCCAATGAAGATGAAAGTGGAAGGATGAACACATGCTCAGGGTTGTCGAGTATTCCAGGAAAGAGTTAGTGAAAGCCCGATCACCCGGGGTTATAGGACCAATGCGTTGGGGGACATAGATGAAAACTATTTTGGAGTTATAATCAGAAAGTTTTGAGATGTACTGGGTTAAAAGAGTGAACGCGACATAAGAAATATGTATTTGGGCCGGGCGCGGTGGCTCATGCCTGTAATCCCAGCACTTTGGGAGGCCAAGGGGGTGGATCACGAGGTCAGGAGATCGAGACTATCCTGGCTAACACGGTGAAACCCCGTCTCTACTAAAAATACAAAAAATTAGCCAGGTGGTGGTGGGCGCCTATAGTCCCAGCTACTTGGGAGGCTGGCAGGAGAATGGCATGAACCCAGGAGGCAGAGCTTGCAGTGAGCTGAGATCGCGCCGCTGCACTCCTGGGCAACAGAGCGAGGGAAAGAGGAAAAGAAGAAGAAAAGAAAGAAAGAAGAAAGAAGAAGAAAAAGAAAGAAAGAAAGAAAAAGAAAGAAAGAAAAAGAAGAAAGAAAGAAAGAAAGAAAAAGAAAGAAAGAAAGAGTATTTGGTGTCTATCCCCAATTCCTGACACAGAGCCCCCAAGACCCTTGTAGCTTCCTGAAGGATGGGGTGACAGGAGCAGCTTTCGTTATAATATTTGGTTTGGTCCGTGGTTCCTGACACAAGAACTTCTAAGACCCGTACGGAATCTCCAGAGTGATGAGTGTACTTTTCTATGCTCATGAGGTGACTGGGGTACCCAGAGCTTCAGGATGAGTCTGGCTGCTGGAGCCACCATGTGGTTAGAAGATTAGAGCTTTCAGCCCACTCCCCAATCTCCAGGGAGGAGAGGGCATCTGGAGATTGAGCTCAATCCCCAATGGCTAATGATTTAATCAATTATGTCATGTAATGGAACCTCCACAAAACCCCTAAAAAACAAGATTTGGAGAGCTTCTGGGTTGGTGAATGCATCCATGTGCTAAGAGGGTGGTACTTCCCTCCACAGGGACAGGAGCTCCTGCACCCGGGACCCTTCCAGACCTCACTCTGTGCACCTTTCCATTGGGTGTTCATATGTTTCCTTTATGACATCCTTTATAATAAACCTGTCGTAGCAAGTAAAGTGTTTCTCTGAGTTTTGACAGCTATTATAGCAAATTATCAAGCATGCAGAGGAGGTCATGGGAACCCCCAATTTATAGCCATCAATCAGAAGTCCTGGAGGCCCTGGACTTGAGATTGGCATCTAAAGTGGAGACAGTCTTGTGGGACTAGGCCCTTAACTTGTGGGGTACAAGGCTAACTCCAGGTAGATAGCATCAGAATTGAATTGAAATAAACTGTGCAACATCCAGTTGGTGTCTGCAGAGTTGGAGAATTGGTTGTTACTATGGGGGAAAACAAACAAACAAACCCCACACGTTTCTCAGAAATGTCGAGAGCATAGAAACAGTGTTTTCTTTTACTGAGAGAAAAGGAAGAGTCAAGGATATTTCCCCAGTCATATTCTATATATGGTGGCAGACAGTGTCCCCACCCAAAAGACTATAAAAGGAAAAGCTAATTAAATAAAAATGAATAACATACACAGACTGGTCACTTTAATTTGTTTTAACTGGTATAAATTTGTTAACCTGTATAGAATGGGATCATGTCTATAACTTTTACCATCATCAGCTTTTATGAAGGATACTGATAATGTCAATCTTTAATATTACATGTTTGCAAAATACAATATCTATTCAATGTAACCACATAGATTTATTTTCCCAGGAATCTTGAAAAATAAATGAGCAGGCTTCTGACTGCAACCTCCAACTCCCTGGTTCAAGTGATTCTCCTGCCTCAACCTCCCAAATAGCTTGAACTACAGGCACGCCACCATGTCTGGCTCATTTTTATATTTTTAGTAGAGACGGAGTTTCACCATATTGGCCACGCTGGTCTCAAACTCCTGACCTCAGGTGATCTGCCCACCTTAGCCTCCGAAGGTGCTGGGACTGCACGTGTGAGCCACGTGCCGTCTGGCATGTCTAGTTTTATTGCTCTGCCTATGTCACATTTTAAAATACAAATTGAAAGTTTGTGGCAACCCTGCAAGTTTATTGGCACCATTTTTGTTAACATTGTGTCTCTGTGTCACATTTTGATAATTCTTGCAATATCTCAAACTTTATTATTATTATATTGAGACAGTCTCGCTCTGTTGCCCAGGCTGGAGTGCAGTGGCGCAATCTCAGCTCACAGCAATCTCTGTCTCCTGGGTTCAAGCAGTCTTTTGCCTCAGCCTCCCGAGTAGTTGGGATTACAGGCGTGAGCCACCACGTCTGGCTAATTTTGTATTTTTAGTAGAGACAGGGTTTCACCATGTTGGCCAGGCTGGTCTTGAACTCCTGGCCTCAAGTGATCCACCCACTTTGGCCTCCCAAAGCACTGGGATTACAGGCATGAGCCACCACACCCAGCCAAATGTTGTGTTCCCTGTCTCTCTCCCTCTCCTCAGGCCTTCCTATTCTCTGAGACACAATATTGAAATTAGGCCAATTAATCCTACAATGGCTTCTAAGTGTTCAAGTGAAAGGAACGGTTGCCTATCTCTCACTTTAAATGAAATGCTACTCCAGTGAACACACAAATGATAAGAAGGATAAACAGCCTTATTGCTGATATGGAGAAAGTTTGAGTGGACTAGATAGAAGATTAAATCAGCCACAACATTCTCTTAATCCAAAACTTAATCAAAGCAAGACCTTAACTCTGTAAAGGCTGAGAAAGGTGAGGATGCTGCAGGGGGAAAAAAAAAATGAAACTAGCAATGGTTGATTCATGAGGTTTAAGGAATAAGACATTTCCACAACATAAAGTAAAGTCAAAGTGAAGCAGCATATGCTGATATAGACTCAACAGCAAGTGTCCAGAAAGTCTTGCTAAGGCCTGGCATTGTGGCTTGTGCCTGTAATCCCAGCCAAGGGGTGGATCACCTGAGGTCAGGAGTTCGAGACCAGCCTGGCGAACATGGTGGAACCCCGTCTCTACTAAAACTACAAAAATTAGCCAGGCATGGTGATGTGCACCTGTAGTCCCAGCTACTTCGGAGGCTGAGGCATGAGAATCGCTTGTACCCAGAAGGAAGAGATTGCAGTGAGCCGAGATCGTGCCACTGCACTCCAGCCTGGGTGACAGAGTGAGACGCCATCTCAGAAAAAAAAGAAAAAAGAAAAAAAAAAGAAAATCTAGCTAAGATTACTGAGGAAGGTGGCCACTCTAAACAAGAGACCTTCAGTGTAGATGAAACAGCCTTATATAGAAAGAAGATGCCATCTAGGACTTTCATAGCTAGAGAGAAGTCAATCCCTGGCTTCAAAGCTTCAAAAAATAAGCTGACCCACTAGTTAGGGGTTAATGCAGCTGGTGACTTTAAGTTCAAGCCAGTGTTCATTGATCATTCTGAAAATCCGAGGGCCCTTTAGAATTATGCTAAGTCTACTCTGTTCACACTCTAGAAATAAGAACAACAAAGCCTGAATGACAGCACATCTGTTTACAGCATTAGCTGTGGCAATTTCTTAAAATAAGACAGCAGTTAAGTTTGCACATTGATCAACTCTTTCTTTCACAAAAGATTTCTCTGCAGCACATGATGCTGTTGGATACCATTTTAACCACAATAGGACTTCTTTCAAAGTGGAGTCCTGCCTCAGCCTCCGGAGTAGCTGGGACTATAGGCGCCCACGGCCAGCCCGGCTAATTTTTTGTATTTTTAGTAGAGAGGGGTTTCACCATGTTAGCCAGGATGGTCTCGATCTCCTGACCTCGTGATCTGCTGCCTCCCAAAGTGTTGGGTTTACAGGCGTGAGCCACCGCGCCGGCGTTTTGAGAATTGATGTGACTTACAAAAATTACTACTATAAAGAGTTTGGTTTATATCCTCCCTCACTTCCAAGTGCCATTGAACTATCACCAGAAAACCCAAGAACTAGAAAGATGATCACACACTCAGCAGGTCTTACTGCCTCCTATCAATCTTCCTCAAGACAAAAGAAATGACCAATTTGTGGGAATCGTGATAGCTGGAGTATGAGTTTCATTAAATGGGATAGGCGTCAGGGTTTGGAGATGACAGGACACTGGGTGGAGGAGAGGTGGGGTGGATTTTGTAACATAGGAAGCTTTCATGGTATACATCAATCACGTGTTCAAAATTGAACTGAAAACATCCTTAACCAAAATCAACAGACCACGGTGGTTCGACAGAAGTTGTTCTTGATTTTCCTCTGCCTGAGCAAGTAAACTTTAAGGCATCTTATTTATCACAAGTCTCTTTTTTTTTTTTTTTTTTTTTGAGACGGAGTCTGCTCTGTCACCCAGAATGGCCAGGATGGTCTCGATCTCCTGATCTCGTGATCCGCCAGCCTCGGCCTCCCAAAGTGCTGGGATTACAAGGAGCCACCTCACCCGGCCACAAGTCTCTTAAAAAAAAAAAGATAGCACGTCACAGGCTGCAATTTGTAGCAAGATAATATGCTTTTATCTATCTCTTTATTGTTAAGCCTGTAGATCTCCAAACGCATTATCATTTACATATATCTATTTTTTTTTCTTTTTTTTCAGATGGAGTCTGCTCTGTCACCCAGGCTGGAGTGCAGTGGTGCAATCTCAGCTCACTGCAACCTCCGCCTCCTGGTTCTAGCAATTCTCTTGCCTCAGCCTCCTAAGGAGCTGGTACTACAGGTGCTCGCCACCACGCCCAGTTAATTTTGCATTTTTAGAGACGGGGGGTTTCATCATATGGCCAGGCTGGTCCCAAACTCCTGACCTCGTGATCCACCCACCTTGGCCTCCCAAAGTGCTGGGATTACAGGCATGAGCCACTGCGCCTGGTCTCTGATTGTTTTAAATATAAAATTGCCCTGAAAAATTAAGGTTATATAAAATTAAGAATTAAAAATTTATATTTGTAATGTTATGGCCTGGGTAATTTTGCCTTATACTACCCTCTAACTTTTTTTTTTTTTTTTTTTTTTTTTTTTTTGGGACAGAGTCTGACTCTCTCACCTAGGCTGGAGTGCAGTGGCGCGATCTCAGCTCACTGCAAGCTCCGCCTCCTGGGTTCAAGCGATTCTCCCGCCTCAGCCTCCTGAGTAGCTGGGATTATAGGTGCCGCCACCACACCTGGCTAATTTTTGTGTTTTTGTGGAGATGGAGTTTCATCATGTTGGCCACGCTGGTCTCCAGCTCCTGACCTTGGGTTATCCACCCACCTCGGCCTCCCAAATTACAGGTGTGAGCCACCGCACCTAGCCCATACTACCTTCTTTTTAAAAATGATTTTTAAGTTGCCTCAGTGCAGTAGGCAGCACGTCAGTCTCATAAAAATATTTTTTAAAATATCATAGTATGGAGAAAATGAGCATAAATACATTTTCAAAAATATCATAATAGCTTATATTCTCTCTAAAAAGAAAATGTAAACTTAAAGTTATCCTGAAGGTAATCCTTTTACTCTCCTTTTTTTTTAAAAAAAAAACATCTAAACTAATTTAAGGTTCTTTGGCATGAGCATTAATAATATTGAATAATGTATGCCTTAAAATAAAGGTTTTTCTTTTGCTTGTAAAGAAGGCTTTAGTATAAAATAGTTTGACTGTTAGAAGAGTATTACAGGAAATTAAATGCAGGTAAATCAAGGAAAAACCAAACGTGAATACAGGAGGCTGAAGGCCAGTTGTATTATCAGGAAGAGCTGCGGTACTGAGAGGTGGATCCTGCAGCCAGACTACCTGGGTTTGATTCTGTCTTTGCCACTTACACCCGTGTGACCGTGGCTATGCCAATGAACTTTGCCGGGACTCAGTTTGTTCATCGTAAAAGAGGAATAACAATAAACACCTACCTCGTGAGAATGTGATGAAGATTAATCAATAAAACACATATTCGTTGGCAAAGTGCCAGCATGCATTTGTTCATACATTCATTAATTTACGAAACTTACATGAACATCTTCTATGTGTGGGGCACTATTTTAGGGACTGTAAATACATCAGTGAATAGAAAAGATCAAAAGTCCTGCCCTCGTGGAGCTTACATTCACATGAGGAGCAGAGACACTCTGGATACGTTTTGAAGGTAGAGAGCTCAATAAGGATCAATTATTATTATTACTATTACTTATTACTTGAGATAGGGAGTGCAGTGATGCGATCTCAGCTCACTGCAATCTCCACCTCCTGGGCTCAAGCGATCCGCCACCTCAGCATTCCAGGTAGCTGGGACTAAAGGCGTGCACCACCAAGCCCAGCTAATTTTTTGGTAGAGACAGGGTCTTCTTATGTTTTCCAGGGTGGTCCCAAACTCCTGGCTCAAGTGATCCTCCCTCCTCAACTCCCAAAGTGTTAGGATTACAGGAGTGAGCCACACCACCCAGTCATTATTATTATTAATGAGAAAAAGAACATAACATACATGAAAACCAAGTACACAGATTTGTATTGATTGGTTGAGTTCATGAAAATTTTTTTAATAAATGAATAATTAAATAAATATATATTATTTAATAAAGCCTATGCATCTAATTGAAGAAATATTCAGTTCCCTGTTCCTATGGTAACTGAATACACATTAGGAACCTGTGAAGACAGCTTGTTCAAATGCAGAAGATCATACCCCCCGGAGACCCTAGTCAATGTTCTCGAGGCGCTGAATGCTATGCTTTCTCAGCTTTTTTTCTTTCCCTTTTATTTTCCTTTCCTTTTTTTTAAAAAAAAATTATTTTATTTTTATTTTTTTTTTGGTGTGCAGTGGTGCCATCATAGCTCACTGCAGCCTTGAACTCCTGAGCTCAAGGAATCCTCCGCCTCAGCCTCCGAGTAACTGGGATTACAGGCACGTGTCATCATGACCAGCTAATGTTTAGAAATTTTTGTAGAGGCTGAGTGTGGTGGCTAACGTCTGTAATCCCAGCACTTTGGGAGGCCAAGGTGGGCAGATTGCTTGAGGCCAGGAGTTTGAGACCAGCCTGGCCAACATAGTGAAACCCTATCTCTACTAAAATTACAAAAACTAGCTGGGCGTGGTGGTGAGCACCTGTAATCCCAGCTACTTGCAAGGCTGAGGCACGAGAATCGCTTGAACCTGGGAGGCAGAGGTTACAGTGAGCTGAGACTGCATTACTGTACTCCAGCCTGGGTGACAGAGCAAGACTCTGTCTCAAAAAAAAAAAAAAAAGAAAAGAAAAGAAATTTGTGGAGACAGAGTCTCACTCTGTCCCCCAGGCTGGGCTTCTCAGCTTTTCAAGACAAGGCTGCTTCATCAGACCTCTCCTCCCTCACATCACCCGTTTTGTTCTGGGGCTCATCCCACTGTGTTCCTCCAGGTTACACGCAGCCCCTGAACTCTTTTTGTGTTTGTTGTTTTTCTGCTGCTTCCTG
>NW_022143555.1:0-23524 GCF_007565055.1 Rhinopithecus roxellana
AAATTGGCCTTCTCTTTCCTGCCCTGGTCAGTACGTCCCTTACCAGGGGGCCCCAGTCTGGAACAAGGTCCTCACGGAGAAGGTCAGTCCAAGAGCTTCGTGGCTTTGCCCTCATTGGCCTGAATTAGATGGTCTGATGGCTGCTTGGAAAAATGCACTGCATTTTTATGTATTTTCCCCATCAAAACGTCTGTTTCGTTCTCTTTTAAAGGGCGTCCATGAGTCATTCAGCAGGAACAAAGAAGCTTCAGTTTGCAGCTTCCATGGGGAAACAGTTTAAACAGTGTCGGCTCAGGTGGTTTTTTTAAAAATCTGAAAACATGCCTTAGAGGTGCCCTTAAGCACCTGATGGCAGCTGTTCTCTCTTGACAGCTGGATTCCAAATGTAAATATTATTTGTCAGAATGTGTCGGAATGATTTGCATACAGATGTGGACAGCCATCCCACAGGGGTGTGCGGGGAGGCGTGTCCAAGGCCCTTTCTGCTTGTTCAGTCTGGTGGAACACAGTGCGGGTTCCTAGGAGGCTTCACCACTGCGTTTCACAGGGAGCTCAAAAGCCGGGCCAGCATTTCTCTTCCTGAAGGCAACCCTCTGACTCTCCCACTCAATCCCCAAGTCATCAGCATGAGGCAGGAACCTGAGGCCAGGGGCCTGGGAGGAGAGAGCAGGGAGTGCAGTCCCACAGGTCCCCTGAACCCTGACACCTTCACCCCTCAGAACCCCAAACCCAACCTGTCTGGGAGCAGACTCCCCTCCCTCAGCTCCCAGGTGCACCTGTTACCTGTCCACACGCGGCCACACACTGGGGGCTGGAGCGTGGGGTGAAGTGCACAGAGGTGGATTTGGGCACATGCCACTTCCTCTCTAGAGGTAACTTCACTTCTCTGCCTCGGTTTCACCTGCCTCATAGGGTTGCTGTGAGAATTCGATGAAGTCGTGTGTGGAAAGTGCTGTAAACCAAAAAGAAAATTCTAAATTCTAAGCCCCATAACTCTCTGAATGGACCCCTTCTGTCAGCCAGGGGCATTCCAAAGTCAACCTGAAAAACTAGTTCAGGCTGTGACGAGAATGTGGGGCTGGATATGCCTCATTAAACCCTCCTCCCTTTTGGAATTACTGATAGAACACACTCTAAGTCTAAGTCTAAGAAACATTTACAATCTAGTCTCTCTAAAGTCTGCTCCCTGGAGGCTGCCTCTGCATAATGGGAACTTGTTCTCCGCAACCCTTATCTTAGCCCAGACATTCCCGTCTATTGATTCTAGGTCTTTGGACAATAACTTAACTCTTTCAACCACTTGCCAATCAGACAACCATTGAATTCACTCTGACCTGGAAGCCCCTTCTTCCAGTTGTCCTGCCTTTTCAAATTGAACCAACGTACGTCTTACATGTACTGACTGATACCTGTGTCTCCCTAAAATGTATAAAACCAAGTTGTAATCCAGCCACCCTAGGCGCACGTTCTCAGCACCTCTTGAGGGCTGTCATGGGCCATTGTTCACTGAGATTGGCTCGGAATAAATCTCTTCAAATATTTCACAGTTTGACTCTTTTTGTCAACAGCACTAACCCACATAATAAATGCTCATAGTAAATGCCCAGCATATTACCTGTCATTGGCAATCAGTCAGTAAGTCCCATTGTAGCTTTCCTGAGTTATTACTCGGGACTTTCAACAGAGCTCCTCATTCTCATCCAATTTCATTCCACCCTCAACTTGGTTACAAGAGTTAACTCCCTAAATTCTTTTCTTCTTTTTTTTTTTTTTTTTTTTTTGAGATGGAGTTTCGCTCTTTTGCCCAGGCTGGAGTACAGTGGCGAGATCTCCGCTCACTGCAACCTCTGCCTCCCAGGTTCAAGTGATTCTTCTGCCTCAGCCTCCCAAGTAGCTAGGATTACAGGCGCATACCACCACGCCTGGCTAATTTTGTATTTTTAGTAGAGACAGGGTTTCACTATGTTAGTCAGGCTGGTCTTGAACTCCTGACCTCGTGAACCACCCACCTCAGCCTCCCAAAGTGCCGGGATTACAGGCGTGAGCCACTGTGCCCGCCACTGCGCCCACCCAGGGTAGCTCCCTAAATTCTTACGTGACTCTGAATCTCCTTAAAACCCTCCATCTATTTCCCATTGCTTCAGGATAAAAATGTAAGCATAAGATGAAACAAAGCAGTGAGAATCCATTAACATTTGCCAGACCCACAGTAAACTCTGTTTTTTTGAGTTCAGTGGTGCGATCTTGGCTCACTGCAACCTTGACCACCTGGTCTCAAGTGATCCTCCTACCTCAACCTCCTCAGTAGCAGGGGCTACAGGCAAGTGCCACCATGCCCAGCTAATTTTTATATTTTTGTAGAGATGAGTCTCCCTGTGTTGCCCAGGCTGATCTTGAACCCCTGGGCTCAAGTGATCCTCCTTCCTTGGCCTTCCATAAAACTGGGATTCCAGGCATGAACCACCATGCCCGGCCCTTCTTATTTTTTATAACAGAAATATAATGTAGTGAAGAGAGAGCATAAGTTTCGCAGCCCAACAGATGAACATTGGAATCCCTCCTCTGCCACTTACTGACTGTGTGATTTGGCCAAAATACTTAAGATCCTTGAGCCTCACTTTTATCTTCTGAGGCCAGGCATGGGAGCTCACACCTGTAATCCCAGCACTTTGGGAGGCTGAGGCGGGCAGATTGCTTGAGCTCAGGAGTTGGAGACCAGCCTGGACAACATGGCAAAACCCCATTTCTACCAAAAATACAAAAAATTAGCCAGACATGGTGGTGCACACCTGTGGTCCCAGCTACAGGTATAGCTGAGGCAGGAGGATCACCTGAGCCTGGGAGGCAGAGGTTACAGTGAGCCAAGATTGCACTACTGCGCTCCAGCCTGGGTGACAGAGCAAGACCCCATCTCAAAAAAAAAACAATTTGCTTTTCTGTAAAATGGATCAAGGATTTAACTTGGCAACTCTGAAGTTTAGATGAGACAATATATGTACAGTGCATCAAATGATATTAACTAATTCTTTCTCCTCTGGTACTGACAGATTGACAGCCTCCTTTCCTTTATCAAACTTACTATACCTGCTGCTCAGGCTGAAAGCTTCTCACAGCCTGCTCCTATTGACAGAGCTACATGCCTACTGAACCTGTTTACACCAGTAGTACCGGTTATTTTAATTACACAGCTTAATGATACAAATGTGACCAATGAAATAGAGTTATCTAGAAACAACAACTTTATTTTAGATGAAAGACTTACTAAGGGTGAATTAATATGTGCAAAACTCTAAGCAGACACGGGGAATTCTAATCAGGTACAACAACTCAAAATATGGGTGAATGAATGTATGTTTTAAATTAAAATAATATGTTTAAGACTAAGCAAAAAATTTTTTATGATTATCTACCCCCGCATGACAGACTGACCGCCTATTGGTCTTGACCCCATTATAAATACACATCACATTTGAAGCATCACATTTGAAGATTTATGTTTGTATCTGAAGATCCTTACCACAAGCTAGGATTAAGTTGAATTGCATATGACCCAAAAACTTAGACAAGATTAGCTTAAGTAATGTAATTATATTTCTCTTTCTCGTAAAGGAAGTCTAGACGTGGGTGACTCCCTGGTGTCATCAAGGAGCCGGACGCTTATCTTATTGCTTTCTTAGCACGTAGCTCATTTTCTCAGGGATTCTTCTTGGGTCCAAGGTGGCTGCGAGAGTACCAGTTATCACATCCTTGTTTCAAGCAACAGGAAGAAGGAAGGCAGTAGAAGGGAAAATCATTCCCCTACCTTTGTAAAGATGTGAACTGCAGTCTCTTCTTTCTGTTGGCAATATGGCCAACTAAAAATCCAGGTTCTCTGGGTCAGGCACAGTTGCTCATACCTGTAATCCCAGCACTTTGGGAGGCCAGAGAGAGTGGATCACTTGAGGCCAGGAGTTCGAGGCTAGCCTGACCAACATGATGAAACCCTGTCTCTACTAAAAATACAAAAATTAATCGGGTGTAGTGGCGGGCACCTAAAATCCCAGCTGCTTAGGAGGCAGAGGCAGGAGAATTGCTTGAACCTGGGAGGCGGAGGTTGCAGGGAGCCGAGATCATGCCACTGCCCTCCAGCCTGGGCAACAGAGCAAGACTCTGTCTCAAAAAATAATAATAATAATAATAGTCCAGGTTATTTTAATTAGGAGAAAGCAGAAAATGGATACGAAGGCAGGTAATTAGCAGTCTCTGCCACATAGCTTTATCCCCACTTTGCAGGGAGGAAACTGAAGCTCAGAGAGGAAGTGTCACACAGCTAGTAAGTGGCAGTGCTGAGGTTCACATGCAGATCAGCTGAAATGCCCGAGAGTCAGAAACATTTTGCTGGTGTCAGGTGTCCCCTAAGGCAGCACTTAAGCACCAGTCTGAGTCACACATCCCTTAAAAATCTGTATATTTAAGGCACTAAAGTCTGCCCACTTCAGAGCTCATACAACAGCCTCGAGATGGCTGGAGGTCCTATTTGTCTGTGGCAGGTTTTTAATTGGTTTCCATTTTTGAAAAATGGTCACAGCTGCTTTAGCCATGACTGTGCCGTAGTTCTTCAAAGCAGTTTCTTGTTCCATGAAGACAGAATTGTCAGAGGAAAGAGTCTTGAAGTTTGCGTTGGAACATTATCAATCCATGAGATTGCCTTGCTGGATGTAAATCAGTGGTTCCCAGCTGTGGGGGATTTGGAGTGTCACAGCTGGGAGAGAGTGCCCTAGAATCTAGCGGGAGGGGCCAAGGATGCGGTTACCTGCCATATAATGCACAGGACAGGCCCTCACAACAAACTGTGTCTGTAGTGTCGAGGTAGAGAGGACCATTTGAACTAATTGAGCTTAAGTCATGTGGCATCTGCTCTTTTTATTTTTTTATTTTTGAGACAGAGTCTCGCTCTGTCTCCCAGGCTGTAGTGCAGTGGCACGATCTCGGCTCACTGCAACCTCTGCCTCCTGGCTTCAAGTGATTCTTCTGCCTCGGCCTCCCAAGTAGCTGGGATTACAGATACACCACCACACCCAGCTAATTCTTGTAGTTTTAGTAGAGACAAGGTTTCATCATGTTGGCCAGGCTGGTCTCAAACTCCTGACTTCAAGTGATCCTCCTGCCTCCACCTCCCAAAGTGCTGGGATTACAGGCATGAGCTACCATGCCTGGCCGCATCTACTCTTTTATATAGACGTGCCAATAAGAATCTTGGGGCCTGGGGCTTCTCCTTTCTTTTAATGTTTCCAGCTTTGGCTACAGGAGAAAGTGATCCTGCACAACTCTAAGTACGGAATGGATGTTCTGTTGATGGCCATGGTTGGTAATCATACTAACGATGATATTGTTCACATCAATCACCGAGTCCTTCTTGAGCAGCTTCAATCCACTGAACAGGAACTTAGTGATCAGCCGAGTCAGGATGGCAAATCCATGGCATCTCGTGTGACCTGGACTGCCAGCCCCAAGTGTGGACAACCTTCGACTCAATCAAAGCATTTTTGCAGAGCCCAAAGGCAGGCTCAGAATTCTTCTAAACTCAGCAAGCAATCCAGGGAACAGCCACCCAGGATCATCGATGGCATGAAATGTGGGACCGATGTGCCTTCCCTCTTCTGGTTCACCCATCAATGGCTTGCTAAAAACAGTGCCAAGCTAAAACTAGAATCGAGGTTTTTTAACTTTCAGTCCACTGCCCTTGTCACTGCCCTAGGGTTATGGCCTGTAAATCATTTCACATCTGTAAGGGTTGAATCATGTCCCTCAGAAAAATCTATGTTGGAGTCCTAAGCCCCGGACCTCAGAATGTGACCTTTTCAGATAGGGTCCTTAAAGAGATAATCAAGTTAAAATGAGATCATTAGGGTGGACTCTCATCCAATACAACTGGCACCCTTATAAAACGGGGAGCTTTGGACACAGACAGGCATGCCCAGAGGGAAGACAGTCGTCAACGAGACAGGAGAGAGGCCCGGGACAGATTCTCTCAGAACCGTCAGAAGGACCCAACCCTATCGACATGCTAGATCTTGGACTTCTAGCATGCAGGCTTGGGGGACAACACATTTTTACAGTTTAAGTCACTCAGTTTTTGGTACTTTTTTACAGGAGCCCTGGCAAACTAATACAACATCAATCAATGGAGCCGTCTTCCTTAACAAAAACTATTGTTATTCTAGATACGTTGATTTTCATTGCTGTGAGTTTCTCTGATTTTTTGCATATTGTTTTTCATTTGTCCAGGGTTTTATTTGATATTTATTTACATTTTTTTCTTTTCTTTTCTTTTTGAGACGGAGTCATGCTCTGTTGCCAGGCTGGAGTGCAGTGGTGGATCTTGGTTCACTGCAACCTCCGCCTCTCGGGTTCAAGCAATTCTCTGCCTCAGCCTCCTGAGTAGCTGGGATTACAGGCGTCTGCAACCGCGCCTGGCTTTTTTTTTTTTTTTTTTTTGTATTTTTAGTAGAGACGGGGTTTTCACCATCTTGGCCAGGCTGGTCTTGAACTCCTGACCTGGTAATCCACCTGCCTCGGCCTCCCAAAGTGCTGGGATTACAGGCATGAGCCACCGTGCCTGGCCTTCTTTTCTTTTCTTTTTGAGACAGAGTCTTGCTCTGTCACCTACACTGGAGTGCAATGGCACGACCTCGGTTCACTGAAACCTCCACCTCCCAGGTTCAAGCAATTCTCCTGACTCAGCCTCCAAAGTAGCTGGGAATACAGGTGCCCGCCACCGTGCCTGGCTAATTTTTTTTTTTTTATTTTTAGCAGAGACAGAGTTTCACCATGTTGCCCAGGCTGGTCTTGAACTCCTGACCTCAGGTGATCCTCCTGTCTCGGCCTTCCAAAGTGCTGGGATTACAGATGTGAGCCACCGTACCTGGCCTTATTTACATTCTTTACTAGGTACTAGTATAGAGCAATGTTTATTATCTTAACAGCTAACACCAGAATTTCTTTTGCTCAAGTGAATTGTGTTTGAGAAAATACTTCGATAAACCTTCCCATCTCCCCACCCCCGAGCAAGCACTGGTCTTGCTTTCTGTCACTATAGACCAGTTTGCATTTCCTGAAATTGTACATAAATGGGATTATGTGGTAGGTACTCTTTTTTGATCTAGCGTTTACACTTGGCATAATTATTCTGAAATTCATCCGTGTTGTTGTGTGTTATTGATAGTTCATTCCTTTTTACTGTTGAATAGTTTTCCTTTGTATGAGTTTGTCACAATTTATTTATCTATTCATCTATTGGGTGGACCTTTGGGTGGCTCCAGAGTTTGACTACTACAAATAAAGCTGCTATGAACATTATTGGAGAGGTCTTTGTATAGACATATGCTTCCATTCTCTTGGTAAATACTTAGGAGGAGAATGGCTGGATCATCTTTTCTTGTGCTTATCTGCTGTCTATATGTCTTCTTTGGTGAAGCGTCTAAGTCTTCTGCCCTTTTTAAAAATTGGGTTATCATTTTATTATGATTGAGTTTTGAGAGTTTGTGTATATATTCAAGATACCAGTCCTTCATCAGATATTTAATTTGCAAGTATTTTCTCCTAGTCCATAGATTACCTTTTCATCTCTTAACAGTGTGTTGCTAAGAACAGAAGTTAGTATTTAGATAACGCACAATTTATCGACATGTTCTTTTATGGATTGTGCTTGTCATGTGTATTGAAGAAATCTTTGCCCAATCAAAGGTCACGATGACTCTCTTCTGTCTTCTTCTATAAATTTTATAGTATTAGGTTGTATACCTAAGTTTATGATTGAGGCCATTTTGGGGCCAGGTGTGATGGCTCACGTCTGTAATCTCAGCACTTTGAGAGGCCGAGGCAGGCAGGTCGCTTGAGGCCAGGAGTTCAAGACCAGACTACGCAACATAGTGAGACTCCCGTCTCCATAAACAACAACAACAACAACAAACATAATCCATTTTGGGTTAATTTTTGTTTACAGTATGAGATATGAACTGAAGTTTATTCTTTTGCCTATTAATATCCAGTTGTACCAGCACCATTTTTTGAAATGACAACTGAATTTTGCCTATAGGAAAAATTATTTGACACATATGCCTGGATCTATTTCTAGACTCTTTATTTTGCTTCGTGGATCTGTCTTGATGCCAGTACCACAGTCTTGATTACTGTAGCTTTATAATAAGTCAAATATTGCAAGTCCTACTTTGTGCTTTTTCAAAGTTGCTTTTGCTATTCTAGGTTCTTTGCATTTCCATATGAATTCTTGAATCAACTTGTTATTTTCTACAAAAAGACACTGATCTCAAGAGACCCCTGACATGTAGGCCGGGTGCGGTGGCTCAAGCCTGTAATCCCAGCACTTTGGGAGGCCGAGACGGGCGGATCACGAGGTCAGGAGATCGAGACCATCCTGGCTAACACGGTGAAACCCCATCTCTACTAAAAAATACAAAAAACTAGCCGGGCGAGGTGGCGGGCGCCTGTAGTCCCAGCTACTCGGGAGGCTGAGGCAGGAGAATGGCGTGAACCCAGGAGGCGGAGCTTGCAGTGAGCTGAGATCCGGCCACTGCACTCCAGCCTGGGCGACAGAGCGAGACTGTGTCTCAAAAAAAAAAAAAAGGGGGGGGGACCCCTGACACCCTGGTGCCCCTTCAGGGTGGAGGCATTCATTCCCAGCTGCTGGGGTAACCGCCTAACGGGTTCACCTTGCGCGCTGCCTAGACAGGGCTGATTTATCAAGACGGGGGAGCTGCAATGGGGAAGAGTAATTCACGAAGAGCAATTCACGAAGAGCCAGCTGTGCAGGGGACTGAAGTTTTATTATTACTCCACTAAGTCTCCTCAAGAATTTGGGGATCAGAGTTTTTAAGGATAATTTGGTGGGTAGGGGCTCGGAAAGTGGGGAGTGCTTATTGGTTGGGTTGGAGATGGAATCATAGGGGGTCGAAGTGAATTTTTCTTGCTGTCTTCACTTCCTGAGTAGGATCGCAGAACTGGTTGAACCAGACCACCGTCTAGTGGTGTCAGCAGGGTCTGCAAAATATCTCAAGAACTGATCTGAAGTTTTACAGCAGTGATGTTATTCCCAGGAGCAATTTGGGGAAGTTCAGACTCTTGCGGCTAGCAGCTGCATGGACCCTAAACTGTAATTTATAATCTTGTAGCTCATTTGTTAGTCCTACAAAGGCAGACTGGTCCCCAGGCAAGAAGTGGGAAAGGGTTATTATCAGTTTTGTTTCAGAGTCAAAGTAGAAACTAAATTCCTTCCCAAGGTTAGTTCTGCCTACGCCCAGGAATAAACAAAGGCAGCTGAAAGGTTAGAAGCAAGGTGGAGTCAATTAGGTCTCATCTCTTTCACTGCGATAATTTCCTCAGTTATAATTTTTGCAAAGGCGTTGTACTGAGGGCAGTAGAGGCTGGCTGCACTCAGCGGAATCCTTCAGATATCACCCTCAAAGAAATCCTTCTCGCCCAAGGATATGTCCCTTTTTGGGGCAGCACATGTCCCGTTATTGGTGAATAAAAAGGGTACACTCTCTTGGTTCTCTTTTCTCAAAGGTCAGACATTGTCGAAGGGCCATCCTGATTCTAGGGCTCTCTATGGAGACCTGGGATTGGCTGAAATCTCTCTGTGACTCCATCCTACATCACAGCAGAACTCCTCTGCCCAGCCCTGCTTCCTTCACTACCTTACAAGGCAATGGTCCCTGGGGTACTTGGGGTACTCGTTACTGACCCTCCTCCATGAGAATGTTTGTATGTTATGTCTGTATGGATACGATGAATGCCTTATGTGTGTATATAAATATCTACACGAGGTATACATAGATACAATTATTCCATACAGTGGATGCTGCATGTATGTATGTATGTATTACACATAATGTATACACACATATCATGCATTACAAATGACGAATGCTGTAAGGCATTAGGGCTCAATTCACCAACATCCCGGTTGAGAAGCACTGCCTGGGATGTGTGCACCCACTTTTCTGGTCTAGAAAGTCCATCTGAGGACTGTGCGGGAACTCATGCCCAGCCCTCTGACTCAGATCTGTCGCCCTTGGGGCTCATCCTTGGGTGCTCCATGGCTCCTCTGTCCTGCACTTTTCCTCAGTGGTTCCCTCTGTCAGAGGCATTTGAACCAGAGCGACTCCATCTTGTATAAGGGCTGGGTAAAATAGGGCTGACGCCTGCTGGGCTGCATTCCCAGGAGGTTAGGCATTCTAAGTCACAGGATGAAACAGGAGGTCGGCGCGAGGTAGAGGTCACAAGGACCTTGTTGATAAAACAGGTCGTGGTAAAGAAGCCGGCCACGTGGTAAAGAAGCCGGCCAAAACCCACCAAAACTGAGATTGTGATGAAAGTGACCTCTGGTCATTCTCACTGGTCATTATACGCTAATTTAGCATGCTAAGAGACACTCCCACCAACCCCAGGACAGTTTACAAAAGCCATGGCAATATGAGGAAGTTACCCTCTATGGTCTAAAAGGGGGAGGAACCCTCAGTTCTGGGAATTGCCCATCTCTTGCCTGTGAAACTCATGAATAATCCACCCCTAGTTTAGCATATAATCAAGAAATAATCGTAAAAAATAGGCAACCATCAGCCCTCAGGGGCTGTTCTGCCTATGCAGCAGCCATTCTTTTGTTCCTTTACTTTCTTAACAAACTTGCTTTCACTTTATGGATTTGCCTCTAATTCTTTCTTGCACAAGAATCCAAGAACGCTCTCTTGAGGTCTGGATGGGGACCCCTTTCCGGGAACACCTCCTCAAATGCTCTTCTGCCCCTTGTGCTCCTCCCTGCCTCATCCCCAGCTGCTGCCCTAGGCACCTGGCCTGCAGCATCAAGGCTGTCCTTCCAGGGTTCCTCAGCCACTCATTCTTCTTACTGACTGCAGAAGGGACTGTTTCTCTAACCCCAGGAGACCTTGTTGAGTTGGCAGAAAGGGACTGGCTCCTGATAGCATCAGCAAGAGAACTTCCCTCTGGAAACAAAACACACCCATTTCCATGGTGTGTCCTGTTTTTTCTATTCTGAAGAGGCAGTGCCAAACCTTGTAGAGAACAAAATGCATTCTTTGAACTTCTGCTTTTAAGCATTTAATGCCCACCATAAGTGGCTTTCACCATCACATAAGGAGAAGATTAAAGAAAGTGCTTCAACAGCTAACTTACGGCCTAGATGCAAATAACTTGCTTGTTGAGCAGGAATTTCCGGTGGTCTGGGCTGGTGGAACTCCTGATTTCTCTCCAGATGCTTAGATCACGGTCTTGAGGTGTCGAGTATCTTGACATTCCTAGACAAAAATCAGCTCAAGAAAAACGTCTTAAGGTGAAGAGAATGCTCAGAATTTCCACCTCTCTGGCTATCTCATGGGAAAATAAATAGCCTAGATTACGTATGAAAAACGTATTTCCTGCAGTGTCGTGAGGGTCATTAGAGTGATCTCTTTAGATTTTTCAAATGTTGGTCAACTCACGGAGAAGTATGCAAAGTGTTGCATGTGCTGGTATTTTGGAAGTCAAAGTTGACAGCATAGTCCAGAGAATGCGGTCCTTCCAGTGACTTACTGGCTAATGACGTGCTGAGTGACACAGGCTGGAAGGCGCTGGCCTGCTGTCCCGCTGAATATTGACAGAGGGTCAGTGGACAGAGCTGAAAGCGCAGCAGCGCTGGGATGAATGGCTCTTGCTGTGCAGACAGACACTGTTGATAAAAGGGAGGCAGAACCACAAGTGGCTGACAGCTTTCATTAAACCCTAGAGCTGGAAGGGGACTGAAAGGTGACTGTGTCCTCAGGGCACTGGTGTTTAGCGACTCTCCCAAAGTCTGGCCAGAGACTTTTCACTTTACTCTATGGATTTGCCTTGAAGTCTTTCTTGCACGACATCCAAGAACGCTCTCTTGGGGTCTGGATGGAGACCCCTTTCAGGTAACACCTTCTCACCTACTCTTTTGCCTCTTGCGTTCCTCCCTGCCTCCCCCCCAGCTGCTGTCCGAGGCTTTGCAGCAGAGCCACGGTGAGAACTGGACCTGCTGCCTCGCCGTGGGCACCCAGCTCTGGATGTTGATTGGCCCCTAGTTATCAATAGCCAGCTGTGCCCAGGCAGGCTATAAAAGGTCACAAAGGTCAAACAGGCCACGGAGAAAGCACAGCAGAGGCTCGGGTCCTTTTCCTGACTCTCTCATGTCCTTGATTCGTGGCCTCTGGAAAGTAAGTCACCCAGGCAGAGGGATGCTCTAGCTGACTTTGAGATGAGTGGATTGACCACTAACTCATCATGTGGCTTCGCTCAAATCACATCACCTCTCCAGGTCTCAGGTTCTTTATCTGTAAATGAAAACACTGGTTTAAGAGGTTGCTCCAGACATCCAACCTTTGCTTTCACAAGGAATGCAGTTTTCCTTATAGCTGTGCCATTGACCTTCCTCCACATACAAACCGAGAAGGGTGTGTGGTGACAACCCGTGTCCTAGCCGTTTCCCGAAGCTTTGGTGTCACACATTGTGGAATTCTCAGGGCAAAAGGCACTTGTCTTTCGTTTTTCTGTGCTATGCAGTGTCCTTAGGTTGGAGAGGAATCTCTTCACTAGATAGTGGGCAAGGGCTACCTGTCTTCTGTGTTCTATCATCCCCCACGTCCCCACCTTGCCCTGCCCCATTTGAATCTTAAAATGCCATAAGTGCAGCTGACCCGAGGGCCAGGGGAGAAATAGCTACAAGAGCCCAAACCTGAAGCAGCTGGGATCTGTCTGCTGGGCTGTGATTCATGCCAGCAGTGTAGGACGGGGACTCAAGAGAGCTGGGTTCTAGTCTGTTTCTGCTGCTTCCTCATCTGAGCAAGGCTCTCCCCGCAGCTGGGCTTCATTCTCCCTCTGAAACCTCAGAAGAAGCAGATCTCTAGATGCCCAGGTCTTGGGCCTGCTGTTCCTCAAATCCCTTCGCAGCTCTCCCGTCTCTTCTGGGTCACAGAGTGGGCCTGAGCCCTGCAGGCAGGGCACCCAGGCTCAGTGTTCCCTGGCTTCCGGAGGCGCTTGGCCAGTGGGAAGCTCTGGTAGGAGACAGAGGGGTAAGAAGGTGAAGCCCAGCTACTTCTCCCTCGGCTCTGCCTCCAACTCCAGCTGGGCAGGCCTGCCACGGCCTCAGTATCTACCACGTGACCCCAGCCCTGGGCTCAGCTGATGTCACCTCTCACCTAGGGTGACAGTGGCTTCCTGCTGTTGCCTTGCTGTCTGTCTGCCAGCTCAGCTCCTCCATCTTCTATTCCTGGTGGAGCCTGGACGACCACAAGACCCCCACTCCAGAGTCAGTGCTCTATTTCTTCTAGAATCTTCTGTTCCCCACTGTTTTCTCATTTGAAAGTGAAAGCTTTGTGCTTGGTGATCTTTAGTCTGTTTCCAAACACACGAGCTCTGCCCCTGTAACAAGTCCTTTAGGCCCATGCAGCGGGGGTTAAATTCACCATTTAGCCCAGTGATTCCTAAACTTGCCTGAAGAGCTCATTAACAATGCAGGAATACAGGCTCCAAACCCTCAGACTGCAAAGCAGTCTCTGGGTAAGGCCCAAGAATCTGATATTTACCAAGCGTCTGAGGAGATTGTGGTGCAGGCATTCTGCTGCCCACTTTTTTTTTCTTTTTTTTATTTATTTATTTCTGAGATGGAGTCTCACTCTGTCATACAGGCTAGAGTGCAGTGGTGCCATCTTGGTTTGCTGCAACCTCCACCTCCCAGGTTCAAGTGATTCTTCTGCCTCCGCCTCCTAGGTAGCTGGGACTACAGGTGTGTGCTACCACCACGCCCAGCTAATTCTTGTATTTTTAGTAGAGAGGGGGGTTTCACCATGTTGTCCAGAGTGGTCTTAATCTCCTGACCTTGTGATCTGCCTGCCTCGGCCTCCCAAAGTGCTGGGATTACAGGCATGAGCCAATGTGCCCAGCCTTGCTGCCCATTCTTGTGGTGCCTGTGGCTCTGGTTTATTGAATAAACCTCAGAGGCTGCAGAAAGCGTCAGGTGCTGGATGGCATTGTGAAGTGTCAGCCACATTTTTTTCTTAACCTTCCTCTGACTCTTGCACCCAGCAGGTGCTTTGACAGCAAACAGAATCCAAATCTGGCTGATGGGAGTAGAACAGGACTTCTTTGTAGGCAATGGGATGACTCACAGACACTCCAGGAGGGCTGGTGGGCCAGGCCCAGACAGTACACAGCCAGGCCACATCCCAACTGCAGAGCAGCAACAGTCCTCCAGGACACTCAACCCCGGTTCTGGCCACTGGCCACTGGCTACCCAGGATGCCACCATTAGGGTAGAGATTTGACCTCACAGTTAGCTGTTGCCACTGCCAGAGAGCTCTCTGCTCCTTTCATTATGGATTTCCAGTTTCAAGATCAGGCTACATGTAATGTGCTGGCCTCAAGCGAGGCTGGGAAGTATCTGGCATTTTTAGCTTCTAGAAGCAGAAGAGGATTTTCTCACATGAAGACCCATAGGTGGGAAATTCTCTAAATATAGGAAGGGGGCCTCAGCCACAAGAACAAAAGAAAGACAATTGTCTGCTGCGTGAACCTTGCTTCACATCCCCCGCACTGCCTGGTTCACCTTCTGGAGAGAAGGCTTCCGCAGCTCCAGCAGGAAGTTGTTATAACAGAACCCGAGAACAGGGGATGAAATTCTTGATTTTAAAACTGTGATTTTTTTGGCTGTGGACCCATGTTAGAATCTCCTGGAGACTTTTTTTTTTTTTTTTGAGACGGAATCTCACTCTGTCGCCCAGGTTGGAGTGCAGTGGCATGATCCAGCTCACTGCAACCTCCGCCCCCCAGGTTCAAGCAATTATCCTGCCTCAGTCTCCCAAGTAGCTGGATTACAGGTGCCCACCACCACACGCAGCTAATTTTTATATTGTTAGTAGAGTTGGGGTTTCACCTCTTGGTCAGGCTGGTCTTGAACTCCTGACCTCATGATCCACCCTCCTTGACCTCCCAAGTGCTTGGGATTACAGGTATGAGCCACGGCGCCCAGCCTCTCCTGGGAGATTTTAAAAAATACCCATCCCTGGCTGGTGCAGTGGCTCATGCCTGTAATCCCAGCACTTTGGGAGGCCAAGGCGGGTGGATCATGAGATCAGGAGATCGAGACCATCCTGGCTAACACGGTGAAACCCCGTCTTTACTAAAAAAATACAAAAAATTAGCTGGGCGTGGTGGCGGGCACCTGTAGTCCCAGTTACTTGGGAGGCTGAGGCAGGAGAATGGCGTGAACCCAGAAAGCAGAGCTTGCAGTGATGCCGAGATCACACCACTGCACTCCAGCCTGGGTGACAGAGCGAGACTGCGTCTCAAAAAAAAATAATAAATAAAAATAAAAAATAAAAAATAAAAAATAAAAAATACCCATCCCTGGCCTAGCACAAACCAATTGAATCAGAACCTCTGGAGCTGGGGCCTGGATGCCAGTATGTTTCGTTTTGTTTTGTTCTAATCTCCAGTGATACAGACCTTGCATCAGGGCTAGAGTCACTGCTATAAAGTCTGAGAAGCTATGAGCAAGGTGTAAGACAGGGCAGGAGGGTTTAGAATCACATGTGGCAAGAAGTGCTTCCCCCAACCCTCCTGGCACGCTAGAGAGGGGTCCTGAGCTGGTGGAGAGGGGAGACCCAAGAAGGGGGAACAGGAGGGGGCACGGGGTGGTCCTGACCTTGCCCTCCTCAGGCTGGGCCCCAGGGCTGGGTAGGGGTTGGGGGAAGCTTCAGATAAGCTAATGATTGAGGGCAGAGGGGCCTGCTTGGAGCTGTCTAGTGGCCTTCCAGTGCTGCCCCTGCCCCTGGGCACCAGGAGCAGCCAAGGTTTTCCTCGTGTGACTGAGCCAGGCCCAGGTCTGGATGCCAAAATAAATGATCCTGGAGGCTCCTATGGCCTGGAAGGAGGAATGTGGTAGGGACCTTAGGACTGGTGGCCTGAATGCGCAGGGCCACAGGACGTGCCATTAAGCGTGCAGACTCTGGAGCCAGAATGCAAGAGCTTGAATCCTGAACCCACCACTTTTAGGTCTGTGAATCAGGCAAATTACACAACCTCTCTGTGCCTCATTCTCATCATCTGTGAAATGGGACTAATACTGTCGCCACCCCAATAAGGTTGTTTTGAGGGTTACCTGGGTGGGTATCTGAAGCACCAAGCACCATGTTCAGGAGATACACGGTTAGCTCTATACGGGAGCATCCTACAGAAATACACACATGGGCATGCACACGTCTTTACGGATGCCAGCCCAGGGGGAACCAGATGCACCCCCCATGCCCTAATGCCAAAAATGCCCCAGGGAGAAGAGCTGCAACTCGAGGGAGAAAGTGGGGAGCAGAACCACATACACTGTCTAATTTTATCATGAGTCAACTGAGAAACTTTCGAATTGGCAAGATTTTATTTTCTGTGACTAAGAGGAATGGGAGCTAAGATAGAAACTAAGTCTAGCTCCAAAAAACTAAAGAAAGACACATTTTGTATACCTGAGTATCGGGCTTAAAAATAGCATTCTCCACATTTCCTCTGGAGCCATAAACTTCCAGGAGACTTTCTTGGGTCATCACAGACCAACACGTCCTTCGTGTCTTAGCGCATTTTCTGTTACTATTAGGTTGGTGCCTTTTTCGCCATTAAAAAAAAGTATGGCAAAAACAGGCTGGGCGTGGTGGCTCATGCCTTTAATCCCAGCACTTTGGGAGGCCAAGGTGGGCGGATCACTTGAGGTCAGGAGTTTGAGACCAACCTGGCCAACATGGTGAAACTCTGTCTCTACTAACGATACAAAAATGAGCTGGGCATGGTGGTGGATGCCTGTAGGCCCAGCTACTTGCAAGGCTGACCCAGGAGAATTGCTCGAACCTGGGAGTGGATGTTGCAGTGAGCTGAGATCATGCCATTGCACTCCAGCCTGGGCAAGACAGAGTGAGACTCCCTCTCAAAAAAGAAAAAAAAGTAGACAAAAACTGCAATTACTTTTGCACCAACCTAATATAACTGAATACCTGAAACTGGGTAATTTATAAAGAAAAGGAACATATTTCTTATAGTTATGGAGGCTGGGAAGTCGGAGGTCGAGGGGGCACTCCATGGCGAGGTCCTCTTGCTGGTAGGGACTCTGCAGACTCCTGCAGTGGTTCAAGACATCACATGCCGAGGGGGCTGAGTGTGCTAGCTCAGGTCTCTCTTCCCCTTCTTTTCAAGCCACCAGTCCCACTTCTGTGTAACCCATTAATCCATTCATCCCTGATGAGTTGCCCCTTAGAGTCCCCACCTTCCAATACTGCCATATTGAAAATTAAGTTCAACGTGAGTTTTGGAGGGGACAGACATTCAAAACCACAGCATTCTGGTGTAGGAAAATATTGAAGTTTGTTCACTGCCATGTTCTCTTAATAAAGCAAAAAACTTATATGTGACTAAATATCCAACCACAAGAGAATGTCTAAAAAAATTCTAGTTTATGAATATGCAGCCTGTTAAAAATGATCATTTTAAAGAGTATATATAAACCTCAAAGTATTTTATGGTATACAGTTTTTTTGTTTTTTTTTTTTTTGTTTTGTTTTGTTTTGAGACAGAGTTCACTCTTGTTGCCCAGGCTGGAGTGCAGTGGCATGATCTCGGCTCATTGCAACCTCTGCCTCCTGGGTTCAAGTGATTCTCCTGCCTCAGCCTCCCAAATAGCTGAGATTACAGGTGCTCACCACCACGCTCAGCTAATTTTTATATTTTAGTATAGACGGGGTTTCACCATGTTGGTCTGGCTGGTTCAAACTCCTGACCTCAGGTGATCCCTCCACCTCGGCCTCCTAAAGTGCTGGGATTATAGGTGTGAGCCACTGTACCCGGCCAAGTACAATTTTAAAAACAGACTGCAAAAATGTAAGTATGGTATGATGGTAACCACATGATTGGCAAAGAATGGAACACATACAAAGGGGAATATAGTTTTTGTATTGGGACAGTGAGGTTATGACTATTGCCTCAACATGCTAATGTATGTTGTTTTCGAAAGAAACAAGTCTTTCAGGCTCTGGTCCTATCTGCATTAAGACACATCATATGGACTGTGGTGGGACGTTCTTGACATTTTGAAGTCCCTCCTAGGAGGACCCCAGTGGGGGCTGTTGCCAGCTGTCCTCAGCAGCCTGGACAGCGACTCTGCAGGACTCTCTGTGGTGCCTGGGGCAAAGATGCTCTACCAGAAGCTACTACTGCCAGCACAGAATAAACATGCCATCCCCAATCAGTGGAGAAGTTTGGACTATTTTATGAGGAGGCCAGGGAAATTAGCAGGAGAAATTAACTATCCATACAGAAAAGATAAAATTTGATTTGGGTCTTATGTTGGGTTTCTCACACATGGATCTTGAGCTGAGGATTTGTGAGAAGGTGAATTTTTTTTTTTTTTTTTTTTTGAGGCGGAAGTCTCACTCTGTTGCCCAGGCCGGAGGCAGTGGCATGATCTCGGCTCACTGCAACCTCCACTTCCTGGGTTCAAGAGATTCTCCTGCGTCAGCCTCCCAAGTAGCTGGGACTACAGGCGCCCGTCACTACACCCAGCTAATTTTTTGTATTTTTGGTAGAGACGGAGTTTCACCATGTTGGCCAGGCTGGTCTTGAACTCCTGACCTCGTGATCCACCCGCCTCGGCCTCCCAAAGTGCTAGAATTACAGGCGTGAGCCACCGCGCCCGGCTGAGCAGGTGAATTTCTAAGAAGTGCTCCCAGTGAAAGTCAGCAGGAAATAGGGAAGTGAGGCTGGGAAGGGGCAAGGCCAGGCAAGGGTGTAGAATCAGCGAAGTCCTGTGGAGGGCAGCTGTGGCTCGGTCCTCGGGGCGGCCTAGGGCAGCATAAATCCCATCCAAGTTTATTGCAAGCAGAGATCAGGGTGTATGTTACTTATCCCCTGCACTGGTTGCCTGTAAGGCTTTCCCTGGGGGAACATAAACTCAGCTCTTCCAGGTCTCAGCATGTTGGCGCAGTGACAGCCTCTGCCACAATCTCTGCCTTGCATCAGAAACGAAAAATAGATTTTAAATAATGAGGGGTTTCAATGTGAAAAGTAACTATAAAAATTATAAGATGAAATATTTTTTAAAATTTGTGTGGGTAAAGTTTTGAAAAGAATAAATCATTAGAAAAGACAATGTAGGAGCCGGGCCGCGGTGGGCTCAAGCCTGTAATCCCAGCACTTTGGGAGGCCGAGACGGGCGGATCACGAGGTCAGGAAATCGAGACCATCCTGGCTAACACGGTGAAACCCCGTCTCTACTAAAAAATACAAAAAACTAGCCGGGCGAGGTGGCGGGCGCCTGTAGTCCCAGCTACTCGGGAGGCTGAGGCAGGAGAATGGCGTAACCCGGGAGGCGGAGCTTGCAGTGAGCTGAGATCCGGCCACTGCACTCCAGCCCGGGCGACAGAGCGAGACTCCGCCTCAAAAAAAAAAAAAGAAAAGACAATGTAGTAAGACATGAAAAAGTAAAGTATGAGCATAATGGAATATGAAAAAAGACAAAGGGCAACATTGAAATGACCAATAGTATTGTTCAAATGCTCCTCTCCACCAGTAAAAACGCAGATTACAATGATAATGAGAGACTATTGGAGAACTGATAGGGAAACGATCATTCTTATGCAGTCTTGTAGGAGTGTATATTGGTACAAAGTTTTTGGAAGGCAATTTTGCAATATCAAAATTTCAAATGTGTATGTCTTTTGCATAACAATTGTACTTTTACAAATGAGTACATAAAAATACATGCATAAGTGAGCAAAAAATCTATCTAATGTGTGTACATATACACTGATATTATAAAGTGTAATACAGAATATACAAAAGCTTGTGTATACTAATGTATATGTGTATACTAATATTAAAATATATATTTTTTGAGACAGACTCTTGCTCTGTTGACCAGGCTGAAGTGCAGTGGCACGATCTCAGCTCACTGCAGCGGCTGCCTCCCAGTTCAAGCAATTCTCATGCCTTAGCCTCCTGAATAGCTGGGATTACAGGTGTGCGCCACCCTGCCCAGCTAATTTTTGTAATTTTAGTAGAGAGAGGGTTTCACCATGTTGGCCAGGCTGGTCTCCGACTCCTCACCTCAAGTGAGCCACCCGCCTTGGCCACCCAAAGTGCTGGGATTACAGGCATGAGCCACCATGCCCAGCCTTCATAGACTTTTTTTTTGTTTGAGATGGAGTCTCACTCTGTCGCCCAGGCTGGAGTGCAATGGTGCGATCTCAGCTCACTGCAACCGCCACCTCCCGAGTTCAAGCAAGTCTCCTGCCTCAGCCTCCCGAATAGCTGGGATTACAGGCAACTGCCACCACATCCAGCTAATTTTTGTCTTTTTAGTAGAAACGGGTTTCATGATGTTGGCCAGGCTGGTCTGGAACTCCTGACCCCCGGCGATCTGCCCACTCAGCCTTCCACAGTGCTGGGATTACAGGCCTGAGCCACTGTGCCCAGCCAATAGATTTTTATAGTAGCAGAATACTTTATGTCACATGAGTAACAACAGAAAAAAAGTTAATAAATTATTATGTATTTACCTAATGGAATGTGGTTGAGCCACAGTGAAGTACTATAAATCTAGGTGTATAACGGTTTATTCTAATTCTGTTTTTTGAAAGCTATTATCTACTGTAATGAGGTATTGCTGCACATCTATCAGAATGATTAAGGTAAAAATGGCAACACCAAATGCTGGCGAGGATGCAGGGAAACTGGGTGTCTCAGACATTGCTGCAGGAATATAAAATGGTACAGCCACCCTAGAAAACAGTTTGGCAGGTTTTTTGTTTTTTTTCTTTAAACTATGCCTGCAGTTACCATACGACCCAGCAATTGCACTCCTGGGCATTTATCCCAGAGAAATGAGAACTTATATTCACACATAATTCTGTACACAAACATTCAGAGCAAATTTATTTGTAATAGTCCCAAACAGGAATTAGCTGAGATGTCTTTCAACGGGTGCAATGGTTAAACAGACTATGACACACACATGCTATAGAATGCTACTCAGCAGTGAAAAGGAACAAACCCGATGACACACGCAACAACCTGGATGGGCCTCTAGATAATTCTGCTGGGAAAAAAAATCACATCTTGGTGCTTGCCTATGGAAGGAGAACAAAAGAAGGAAGGGAATAAGGACGAAGGAAGGAAGTACAGGAAGGAGGAATGAAGGCAAGTAAGGGAAGGACTCGTAATTCTACTTCCATTCAGTCCGGACTCTTTTCTTTCTTCTTTCTTTCTTTCTTCTTTCTTTCTTTTCTTCTTCTTTCTTCTTCTTTCTTTCTTTCTTTCTTTCTTTCTTTCTTTCTCAGAGTATCACTGTGTCACCAGGCTGGAGTACAGTGGCTCACTGCAACCTCCGCCTCCTGCATTCAAGCGATTCTCCTGCCTCAGCCTCCCAAGTAGCTAGGACTGCAGGCACCTGCCACCATGCCAGGCTAATTTTTGTATGTTTTAGTAGAGACTGGGTTTCGCCATGTTGGCCAGGCTGGTCTTGAACCCCTGATGTCAGATGATCTATCTGCCCGCCTTGGCCTCCCACAGTGCTGCAATTATAGACGCGAGCCACTGCGCCCAGGCTATTCCTTTACTTGCTTAATAAACTTGCTTTCACTTAAACAAAACAAAACAAAACAAAACACACTAGAAAAGGATTGGGGAGGGGTTCAGGGGGGAGATTGGTGTGGTTATTAAAGGGCCAGAGGAAGGATCCTTTGGGACTGGCACTGTCCAGTATCCTGACTCTGGAGGTGGGTAAATGACATAGAAAGGTGAGAAAATTGTATAGAATTTAATACACACCTATACTCACGCCCATGAAGATGGTGAGCCTGGGAAAAACTTGACAAAGATCAGCGGGTTGGATGAAGGGCCTGGTTTGTGACACTGTGCTACAGGTTTGTGAAATGTTGCCATTGGGGAAAACAACCAAGGCACCTTTCACACTGCCTGTGAATCTTCTCTCATCTCAATAAAATCCCAATTTAAAAAGCTATTAGCAATAGCATATGTTGATATGTTTATATTTGCATAGCAAAATGTCTGACACGGTGAAGATCAGGCAGTTAGTGGTTATTTCTGAGGCACAGGATAGAAGGGAATTCTTAATTTTATACACGTTGTGCTTAAATTTTTCCAAGGGTAATTCATCTTTGTAATTAAAAACAAGGTTTGTGTAAAAAGTAAATAAACCATTTTGCATTCATAACAAGGTCACTGGAGTGTAGCCCAGGAGATTAACAAATGAGTCTGGTTTATTGCAAGAATAACAAAGCAGAGATTTCAATTGCAAACGAGGCCTCCGTGTTCCTGGGATCAACCGCACACCTCCACCTGGGTTAGTGCCAGGTGGCTTCGGAATAACAGTCACAACCAGCACCAAAGGCTCAAAGCGTGCTTGTATTTCATGAGTGAGAAGTCGTCGCTTGTCTTCGTTCTTCACATCCCTGAAATCTTCCAGATTATTCAGTTATTTACTGGCTAAGTTGGTGTACTCGTTTTTCTGTCTGTCATGTGTTTCATGCTGTCAGCCCCTCCTCTCCCATGCCAGTCTAGCCCCAAACAACCTCATTCACCCCACCCGGGCCAGGCCCCTCACTCCCCTAAACGTCACATTTCCTTTCCTCCAGAGACCCTTCCTCAGGTGGCTCTCTCTGCCTGGATGCTCTTACCATCCTTCAAAGCAAGCTCCTTCGTGAAGGACGGGATCTGCTCCTTGTGTCGGATTGTTCTCTCCTGTGAATTCCCATGAGCACTTTGATCCTGCCTGGGTCTGTGAGATATACAGGAGGGTCAAGCCCGCAGGGCATGTGGGCTGCTGGATGGAAACTTCCAGTGCTTAGTTCTCAGCTCCCAGGGGAAGGCCAAGGTACTGAGGCCCAGGTGGAGCTTCAGTACCCACTCAGGCTACAACTGGGATGCACAAAGGAAATACAGTTTTTATTTGGTGTAATCTGAACTAACGGGATCTTTCTGTCCCATCATGCCTTTGCAGGAAAATCTAGTTCAACTCGTCTTGCTTTGATATCTTGAGCTAAGAATTTCCCCAGGTACATCTTATCTTTGCCAAGTGGAAGGAGCCTTATATATTTCTAGAAGAGCTCTACCTATCCTAATAGGTAGAGAGTGTGGTGATGCTATATCACTCCTCTAAGGCACTGTGGAACCTTTGCAAGTTTCTGCCACCTATCCACCCACCCACACACCCAAACACCTATTCCTCCACCCATCCACCCACCCATACACCCAAACACCCATTCCTCCACCCATTGACCCTTTCACCCATCCACCCACCTACCCATCCATCATCTCCATCCATCCATCCATCCATCCACCTGTCCATCTGCCCATCCCCATCCATTCATCCAGTCATTTACCTGTCCATTTGTTTATCCAACCATCCACCTGCCCATCCGCCTGCCCATCCACCCATCTATCCATCCATCCATCCATCCAT
>NW_022143556.1:0-2302 GCF_007565055.1 Rhinopithecus roxellana
GGAAAGGAAAAAAAGGAAAGGAAAAAAAAAAAAGAAAAAAGGAAAGGAAGGAAAGGAAAAAAAAGGAAAGGAAAAAAAAGGAAGGAAAGGAAAAAAGGAAAGGAAAAAAAAAAAAGGAAAGGAAAAAAAAAAAAAAGGAAAGGAAAAAGGAAAGGAAAAAGGAAAGGAAAAAGGAAAGGAAAGGAAAAGGAAAAAGGAAAGGAAAGGAAAGGAAAGGAAAGGAAAGGAAAGGAAAGGAAAGGAAAGGAAGGAGAGAAAGAGAGTTACCTGGGTATGGTGGTACGTGCCTGTAATTCCAGCTACTTGGGAGGCTGAGGCAGGAGAATCGCTTGAACCCAAAAGGCGGAGGTTGCAGTGAGCCAAGATCGTGCCTCTGCATTCCAGCCTGGTGACAGAGCAAGACCCTGTCTCAAAACAAAACAAAACAAAAATCAAACACATTCTTAGGTCTCTCTGCTGGTGGGGATCATGTATAAAACAAAGCCCAAGAATCTACATTTATTTATTTATTTTTTAAGTTTTTTGCTTTTTTTGAGATGGAGTCTCACTCTGTCGCCCTGGCTGGAGTGCAGAGGCATGATCTCAGCTCACTGCAACCTCTACCACCTGGGTTCAAGCGATTCTCTAGCCTCAGCCTCCTGAGTAGGTGGGATTACAGGTGCCCGAAAATATGCCTGGTTAATTTTTGTATTTTTAGTAGAGACAGGGTTTTACCATGTTGGCCAGGTTGGTCTCGAACTCCTGACCTCAGGAGATGCACTCACCTTGGCTTCCCAAAGTTCTGGTATTAGAGGTGTGAGTCACCATGCCCAGCCAAGAATCTACATCTAAATGTAGTTGTTAAATGTTCTTATAAGTAACTACACACATTTATCTGTTTTGTGGAATTACCGGAATATAGATCAGTTAAATTTTGGATAGCCTTAACCCAATATGATAATTTTAGTTTTTGAATAGCAGTTTATTTTAAGCCATTGCTTCTGGAAGAATTTAATCTGATCCAGTGTTGCATTTTTCTCTCACCGATAGATACAAGAATGAAGATAATAGCTATAGCATTTAATGAGCATTAACTATGTGCCCGCCACCATGTAACTGAACCTCCTCAAACCCTCTGAGGCATGGACCACTGTACTACTGCCATCACCATTTTATGGAGAAGATACTGAGGCAAAGCAGGGTTACGTATCTTGCTAGGCCAGGCAGTTATTAACATGGTAGAGTTGGGATTCCAAACTATTCTTGTAACCAACACAACACTGCATCTCTGCACTTAATCCAGACCAATTTCTCTGATGCTCAAAATTTGCCTGCTTTTTTTTTTTTTTTTTTTGAGAGAGAGTTTCACTCTTGTAGCCCAAGCTGGAGTGCAATGGTGTGATCTTGGCTCACTGCAACCTCCGCCTCCTGGGTTCAAGAAATTCTCCTGCTTCACCCTTCCCGAGTAGCTGGGATTACAGGCATGTGCCACCATACCCGGCTAATTTTGTATTTTTAGTAGAGACAGGATTTCTCCTTGTTGGTCAGGCTGGTCTCAAACTCCCAACCTCAGGTGATCCATCTGCCTCGGTCTCCCAAAGTGCTAGGATTACAGGTGTGAGCCCCCGCGCCTGGCCAATTTGCCTGGCCAATTTGCCTGCATTAAATGTGCTTTTGTGAAATATAGATAGATAGATAGATAGATAGATAGATAGATAGATAGATAGATATAGATATAAATATATAGATATTTGAGACGGAGTATCTCTCTGTCACCCAGGCTGGAGTGCAATGGTGCAATCTTGGCACACTACAACCTCTGCCTTCCAGGTTCAAGCGATTCTCCTGCCTCAGCCTCCTGAGTAGCTGCAATTACAGGCACCCACCACCATGCTAATTTTTGTATTTTTAGTAGAGATGGGTTTTCACCATGTTGGCCAAGCTGGTCTCGAAACCCTGACCTCAGGTGATCTGCCTGCCTCAGCCTCCCATATTGCTGGGATTACAGGCAGGAGCCATTGTACCCAGTCAAAATTATTTCTAATATAAAAGGTTCCAGCGATTCTCCTCACTCAGCCTTCCGGGTATCTCAGATTACAGGTGCCCAACACCATGCCTGGCTACTTTTTTAGTATTTTTAAGTACTAAAAACAACATAGCTTCACCGTGTTGGTCAAACTCCTGACCTCAAGTGATCCACCCGCCTCAGCCTCCCACAGTGCTGGGATTACAGGCATGAACCACCGTGCCTGGCCTAATTTTTATATTTTGAATAGAGACGGTGTTTCACCACGTTGGTCAGGCTGGTCTCTAACTCCTGACC
>NW_022143557.1:0-34007 GCF_007565055.1 Rhinopithecus roxellana
ACTCATAGGTGGGAATTGAACAATGAGAACACTTGGACACAGGAAGTGGAACATCACACACTGGGGCCTGTCGTGGGGTGGGGGCAGGGAGAGGTATAGCATTAGGAGATACACCTAATGTAAATGACGAGTTAATGGGTGCATCACACTCACATGGCACACGTATACATATGTAACAAACCTGCGCATTATGCACATGTACCCTAGAACTTAAAGTAAAAAAAAAAAAAAAAAAAATCCAAGACCAGACTACAGTAAGAGCAACTGTGTGTTACTCATGCCTCCAAAAGAGATGCAAATGAAATTATACATCAAAAAAATTTAATGAGCAGTGTTTGAGAGATCCTTCAAATCTTGATAATGATGTGACTCCTGTAAGTCATAAGGAGAGAGAGAAATAATAATCGTATTGAACTAGTTTATTACTACACCCACGATGTGCATATCATCAGATTAAGTCTCCAAATGGAGGATTTCCACACCTCGTTGGGGTGGGCCTGCCTTATTTAGTACCTGACATGCTAGGCAATTGCCTGAAAGCTACAGAGGTGAAATGTAGTCGTGGCATGACTATGGTGGGATATCCAAGGGGTAAGGAATGGAACCCTTGGTTAATTGTGCATCTTACAGCTGGATATATGATCTGCGTGTTTTCATGGTAACCACACAGGTGGTGATACAGCATATAAGCGGAGGGATTGTTTCCTTTCTATGATGCAGCCTTGTTTATTTTTTGTCGTAAATAAGAAGAAAATATGTTCTATCAGTAATTAGACTCTATTTTTATATCACATGTGAGTTTTTTATTGCATACATATTAAAAGTTTAATTTTATAGAAAACCCAATAGTTCAGTCCTATACAAACCCAACATAAAAAATTGCGTGTGCAATTTTTTCACATCAGGTATTTAGTTGTGTATTTATCCATGACCTACAAATCTCTCACCTGTTAATTAACAGAATCGTGAAATGGAATGAACTCCAACTGGGATTCAGGAGAACTAGCATTGTCATTTTTCTGCCTTTAAACATTCTCTTCTCCCTCTCCCCCTACCATGGCTTTTGGCAAATTATTTAACCTCCTCCCATCACAAATTCCTATAACAAAAAACGGCATTTGAAGTACTTATCCAAGGTCAACCAATTGACTAATGAATTTAGAGGTAATTCTAGGTGACACTAACAATGCTAGTAGAATACTGAATTCTGAGAAGCTGGAAAAAAAAAAAAAAAAAAAAAAAACCTACATGTTGAGACAATGTACACTACTTGGGTGATGGGTTCATTAAAATCTCAGACTTTGCCACTAACAATTCATCCATGTAACCACAAACACTGTACTTTAGAAGCTATTGAAATAAAAAAAAAGAAAGAAAGAAAGAAAAAACAAAAAACAAAAAAAAGAAAAAAGAAAAAAAAAAAAAAAAAAAAAAGAAAAAAAAAAAAAGAAAGAAAAAAGAAGAAGAGAAAGAAAGAAAGAAAGAAAAGAAAGAAAGAAAGAAAGAAAGAAAAAGAAAGAGGAAAGGAAAGAGGAAAAACAAAAAGAAAATGAAGAATTTGGACAAGGTTAAGGAAACACACCAGGCTGATTCTATCATTTTCAATCCAAGCCAGATCTGTGGTTTCTAAAGCAAACTTCAGTTACATTGTTATTCTAAGGACTCATCCACTGTGGCATTACCTATGAATAATACTGAATTTGTGTGAACTGTTAGGTTTTAAAGGGAAATATGCTTCTAATCTGTGTTTTAAATATATATATATATATATACACACACACATTTGTGTATATGTATATATAATACATTTGTACAAAATGTGAAACAATAAAAATTGGTTCAAAGAGTATAGCTTCTTATGATTTCAAGATGGAATTTTGGAAAAATCCATCAACTTTTTTAAGGTAACCGTTGACTAAAGCCAGAAGTTCATTAAGTCAAAGGAGAACTTAAAAAAAAAAAAAAAAAAAAAGCTGAAAATAATGAATGGACTGTAAGAAAGTTTCATTGTATCTCTAACTCCTGGTTTTAAGACAGCATCTTTTGAGCTTTCATAATTTAGGAATAAGTTGGACAATATTATGGTAAGTTTACAAATAATACAACTGTATATTTCAAAGGAAAGATTTTGTGACTTTAAAATTACATTATATATATGTATATATTAGCATTCTTTTTTTCTCTTCAAGTTACTAAAATATGCATTCCTTTTCAATCTCTGTTGAGATAACTATATGCTGTTTCTTTTTTGACTCATTAACATGATGAACAGTGCACTCCTTCTAGAATTAATTTGTTGAGAGATTTAACATAAAATAATATGTATTGAATTTAGTTAAATGCTTTCTCTGTATCCATAGATAAGAACATACAATTTATGTTTTTAATTCTGTTTATAGGTTGTATCATATTGATTGATTTGCATAGGTTGAAACCATTCTTATATCCCAGCAATAAATCCCATTTGATCATGGTGCATGATCCTTTTAATGAACTCTTAAATTCAGTTTGCTAGTACTTTCTTAAGATTTTTACATCTCTGTTCATCAGAGTTATTGGTCTGTAATTTGTTTTTCTTTAGTGTCCTTATCTGGCTTTGATATCAAGGTAATGCTGCCCTTATAAATAAATTTGGAAATGTTACGAACTTTTCAATTTTTTAGAAGAGTTAGAGAATAAATATCAATAATTCTTTAAATATTTGGTAGAATTCAACAGTGAAGCCTTCTGGTCCTGTGCTTTTCTTTGCTGGAAAATTTTTGATTACCGATTCAATGTTCTTACTTGTTGTTATTGGTCTGTTCGGATTTTCAATTTCTTCATGACAGTCTTGTTATAGGAAAGCGGTTCCGATCCAGACCCCAAGAGAGGGTTCTTGGATCTCATGCAAGAAAAAATTCAGGGTGAGTTCCCAGTGCAAAACAAAAGCAAGTTTATTAGGAAAGAAAAGTAGTCAAAGTACAGTTAATCCACACACAGAGTGGGAGGTTCCCAAAAGTAAAAGGAGGAAGGCGTCCGGCACACACTGCTCGTTTACGTAGGATTAAAAAAACAGATCACGGAGAGATATGCTCTGCTACAGAGATTTGTGATAAAGGATTGATTTTCTTAATCATTGTATTTTGCAAGAATCAATTTTATCTTTAAAACAAAATTAGGGGCCGGGCGCGGTGGCTCAAGCCTGTAATCCCAGCACTTTGGGAGGCCGAGACGGGCGGATCACGAGGTCAGGAGATCGAGACCATCCTGGCTAACACGGTGAAACCCCGTCTCTACTAAAAAAATACAAAAAAAACTAGCCGGGCGAGGTGGCGGGCGCCTGTAGTCCCAGCTACTCGGGAGGCTGAGGCAGGAGAATGGCATAAACCCGGGAGGCGGAGCTTGCAGTGAGCTGAGATCCGGCCACTGCACTCCAGCCTGGGCGACAGAGCGAGACTCCGTCTCAAAAAAAAAAAAAAAAAAAAAAAACAAAATTAGGAATGCTTCTGTTCTCAAGATATCGGATATAAAGACACTCCTAAGTCTGGATCTGTTTAGCAAACATTATCAATCTGTTCCCTTGACTGTAAATATCTAGAGGCTAGGGATACCTAACTTTCCGGGAATGCAGCCCAGGAAGTCCCAGCATCACTTTTCTAGCCCTCACTCAAGATGGAGTCACTCTGACTGGAACGTTTCTTACAGTCTTGGTAGATTGTGTATCTCTAGGAATTTGCCCATTTACTCTAGCTTATCTAATTTGTTAACATGTCATAATTCAAAGTAGCCTCTTATGATCCTTTGTACTTCTGTGGTATAAGTTGTAATGTCTCTCTTTTTTATTTCTGATTGTATTTATTTGGAGCTCTTCGTTTTTTCTTAATCTAGCAGGAAGTTTGTCTATTTTGTTTACTTTTTCAAAAAAATCAACTCTTCGTTTCATTGACCTACTACTATCCTAGTTGTATTTCATTTATTTCTGATCTGATCTTTATTATTTTCCTTTTCCTGCTAACTTTAGACTTAGTTGATATATTTTTCTTAATTTCTAGAGGTATAAAGTTAGGTTGTTTATTAGAGATTTCTTTTTCTTAAGGTAGCCATTTATTGCTGTAAACTTCTGTTTTAGAAATGCTTTCCCTGAATCCCATATGTTTGATATGTTGTGTTTTCATTTTTGTTTGTCTTAAGATAATTTTTTCATTTCCATTTTGATTTATTCTTTGACCTACTGATTATTTAGGAGTGTGTGGATTAACTTTCACATATTTGTGAATTTTCCACTTTTCCTCCTGTTACTGATTTCTAGTTGTATACTATAGAGTTGGAAAAGATATGTGATATGATTTCAATCTTCTTAAATTTGTAAGTCTTATTTTGTAACCTAACATATGATATAACATAGGGAATGTTCCATGTGCACTTGGGAATAATGCACACTCTGTTGCTATTGTTCTGTATTTGTCTTTTTAGGTCCTTTTGGTTGGAAGTGTAGTTCAAGTCTGATATTGGGAGCTCTTTCTATTGAGTACTATGTCCCTTTTACATTACCCACCTTTTGGGGGCAATCATTTCCTTACTTTCTGTTCTCGACCCACTTTGTCTCTCTCCTGCTCAGATCTTCTATGTTCTAGACCCATCTTGTATATTTCCTGCTCAAACTTAATATCAGGCACTTCCCTAAGGAATCTGGGCCTCTTATTACATAATTGTATTACAACTGAACCTCTGATTGCTAGTGGTAATCATTGCTACATTTGTGAAATTGCTTCTTGGCCCTCTAACTGGACAAAGAAAAGAGATATTTGTATATACTAACCTCTGTACATATACATATATTATCATAGCTGTTAATATGTTTCTATATTCAACTAAACCTGAGTACACACTGATGTTACCAACTTTAATCCATTACCAAATGGGTTTTTTCTGCTTCCTCCCTTTCCTTATCTGAAAGCCTCACTCCAACAGGGAGAAACCAGGCTACTACCACCCGACTCCATTTACTAAATTATTCAATTACTGTACACATGTATACTTGTTTCCAAATTGTTAAACATGCTCCATGGAAAATAATTTTGTTAACTAGAATTTAATGTGTGTGTACAGTGTATTGTTATTGCTTTTGCCTTTAGTCTTAAACATTACACTCATTTTCAAAGTTACTTAGGTGAGACATTTTACCCCTAACCCCTTTCAGTTAGGTTGCTCCATTGAGGCATTGAAAGAAAGATATACCAGTTTTCAAACCAGGATACCAAATACACAAGCTTTTAAAGAGGTATAATAAGAAAAACAAAAGCAAAATACATGAGAAGATAAGAAATGTTGGATAGATTTCTAAAATTGTAAGAGTATAGTGAACACGTTTCTATAGGGTATCATAATACTCATCTTTATTTTATAAATTTGAAACATCTTTTACATATTAAAGTTTTAGTAGTTTGTTCTGTAAATATTTTTATATTACAGGTATTTTCTCAACATTTTACACTTATCTTTTTACATGCAATCATTTATATCTTTGTAATGTTACATTTGACAATTGTTTCTTAAGGTTTTCTGATTTTTTTGCTAGGCTTAGAAAGGCTTTTTCCATCTCCAAAATAATAATTTTCTATTATTTTGATGGTTTTAATGTTTATATTTAGAGCTTTAGTCCATTGGTGAAGTTGGTAACATCTATTCCTATTTTCAAATCATTTTTTATGAAATAAATAATGTATTAAGTCAAGACCTCTGAAAACTGAGTTTAAACAACCTTATAATTAAGTTCAGTTTCCAAATGTGCTTTTATTAGGATTTTGTAAGAGACAGTGTCAGAGGTTAGCACAGATTTCATTTTTCAATGAAAGTGTTCATTTTCATTTTTCATGTAGAAAATACTGAGTTGTTTCCTGTTCTATTTTTTAAAATAAACATTATATTTGTTATCAGAGTAATTTTTGTAATCAAAATGAACAACCAGAAAGCAAAACATAACAACAAGATGTAAGAATGGATCAGACAACAATGTCTTTTTAAATTATGTATCCTAGACATCAAACATCTGGAATTACCAGAAATGAAGTTCACATTTTCCCTTCTCCAATCTGTAAAGTGCATGTATTCACAGGCTACAGAGCTTTTTATATACTTCATTTCTTTTGCTTCAAAGGCAATTTTTGAAGCTATTTCAAAGTTAATTATTTTATAATCATGGATTATTTTAAATGTTATTTAGTAATTGTGTTACTTAAAAAGTGGATTGTTATTTAAAATATAACTTTCAGCTTATAACATCCATAAATATTTATAGACATCATATCCATAAAAAACATTTATAGACAATACTAATTTAAATACTGCTTCATTTAAAACATATTCTCATGTGTTTATGTTGATTTAATAATGAACCTAACATAAGCATTAATAATAAGTAACAGTACTAGTTATGAATACATATAATTTTATCATACTGTGCCTAAAAAGGTGTTTATAGTTATAAGAAAGCATATGATACAATAAGTCAATAAGTGAATTGTTAATATAAAAAAGGAAATAAAAAATAAAAGTAAAGTAAATAAATAAAATAAAATAAAAAATTAAAAAATAGGGAAATAAACTGAAGACAGAGCTGAATTCAGTTATTTTAAAAATACAAAAATCAGCCTCACTAGAGAGGCTAATATTATTTAATGTCATAATTGTTTGGGGGTAAATCAAGCTAATCTGGTGCTAAGTGATATTTATTTCTCTACGGCATCAATATGGAGCATGGTTAGACTTCAAACAGAGATTGACTAAATTGGGTAAAGTATTCTGGTAGAGGATCTGGGTTCAGAAATAAAATAAAGCCAGACAAAGTTATAATCATAGCTATCATTCAAAAGTTAGAAAGCAGTTCCTATCAAAAGAGAGAGTCCTTTATTTAGGTTCTACAAAAAAACTCAAGTAAGTATCTGGAGAAGCTAAACTAATCAAATCTGAAAGCTAACATTTTTGATCTCGATCTCTGAATTGAGGTCGACATAGCCTTTAAATGGGCCTTTCAGTCTAGCAGATGTGCTATTTTTAAGGCAATTTTTTCACTTTTTTATACCTATAAAGAAGGAATAATAGTTTTCTGTATTTTGAAACTGTTGTATTATATAAATAATGCATCTGAAAACCACCTATATCTTATTTCCTAACCTACTAATAATTTACTTGGAAAATTGGGTGTTAAAAAGTTCAATCCTCATGTATCCAAAATGAGATTCACAAATATTAAAGATGTATAGTTATGTCTACCATATTTTGTGGGCTTGGGTTAGATTGAACCTCAGGCTGAAATAAAGAGGACTCCAGCTGAATAAAGAAAAGCATTTCACAGACCACACCTAATCTCTTAGTATAAAATAAACAACTTTTCTGGAATAACTGTCCACAATAGTTAGTCTCTATTGACTTCATAATTATCAGAAAATATTGAGGGGTCCCACATACCACCAGAATACTCACATGATTCCAACAATAATTTTAGTGGGAGAGAAAGACGGTAAATGATTCTTTTGGAGTGAGTTTTGCATATTTATGATGTTGGAGCTAGGGAGTATAATCTTTCTATTGAGTTTCTGCTACTGATTCTTAAGATATCCACTGTACTTCATTTCTTTACAAAGTTGAGGAACAGTCTTGCCAGAAGGGACCCTCCCTTACATTTATCTCCTGCCTTCTATCCATCATTTGTTTTTTTTTTACTCAAAATGTACTGATTGTACATGCCATAACCTTAAGACATAAATCCCTGCATACAAGGACAAGGATTTAGTTCTGGTTCAAAAACTCAACTCTGTTAATTGTACATTGAGTAATTCGTGCTCTGGAAAAAGTTTAAATATATCTATAAGTAATATTAAATATACTAAAATTATATGTGAAGTGTGTGGGGATATATATATATATATTTATATATAATTATATAACATTATAACCATGTACCAAACATTCCTATTCCTAGACTTATATTCACCCCCTGATGAAAGCATGTTTCTTAATTCTCTAGTAGTCAGAATTATTTCCCTTGTAGGTATACACATATTGCATCACCATTCGTTATCTTTTGTCACTTTCTACTTTAACTAAAAATGCCTAAGCATCTCTTTATGTTTAATAAGCATATGATTCAATGACTTCATCTATTAAATTGGGACCACCTTGTCAAGGCTTAATAAAATATGAGTAAAATGTATAGCAAAGTGCTTTCTAAATATGAGATTATAAATAATAAATAGGGTCTATTCATGGAAGACAGTGAGAAAACAGTGTCTTAAAGTCCCATATTGTTAAACTGTTGTCTGATATACAATGAGGAAAGAGAAAAGAAATATTGTTAATTCTGTTTTTACTCTGTTTCATACCAATTTGCTCCATTCCATAAACTTCTCATAATATTTCTATATAATAAAACTTAAGGGCATAATTCCAATAACATTAAAGCATATCTAGAAATTCAGTTGCTAGACGATGTTTTTACTTGATTATAACAGATGTCAAATAGTCTAATGGAAAAGAAACTTTGACTGACCTTCTAACGTCATGGAGCTAAAAAACTATCATCATGCTAATATTTCTTTCAGTTAAGTGTGTATGCCTCAGATAGGCACGGTCTGAAAACATTGAGGAGAATGAAACTCAAGGAATAAAGCTCTGTGGACACTGAAACAAACCATTTTTATTGCCAAAGGAAGATAGAAATGAACCATAATACTAGACAGCCTAAAGCTGAAAAATGCCCACTGGCCCATTTTATTCCTTCGGTGCTTGTTTCTACACATGAAACATTACTCCCCAAAGAAAACTACCAAATGCTTTCTTCTCCTGTTAAATGATTCAAATGATGGCCTTTCCACAATGGCTTTCATTTCTAGTGTGAAAGCCCCAACTGTAGTGTTTTTTAACCACTGAATTTTCTTTTTATTTTGTTTCTATACATCTAAAACCAGGTTAATTCACTTGACGGTATGCACTGGCTTATAAGTTAGTACGTCTCGTACTTTGCATACCACTAGGACCAGAGTTATTTACCATGAGAGCTGGAATCTATTACCATGTTTTTTTCTATATCCTATCAGAACTTACCCATAGAGGAGCACATATTCACTCTCAGAATTGCTACTCTAAGGAAACAAAGGTAGTATTTGTCTCTCTTTCCTCATCATATAGTAATATAGAATTTCCTGATTCTTTTAAATACCAGAGGTATCTAAAACCAGAAAATTACTCATTATAATGACTTGCTAGAATGTCTGAAACCCTCAGTGTTAGTTCTGTCTTTGGATTACAGGAGACAAAAAAATTTCTGTTGAAATTTGTTAGCTGGAAGGATACAAAACTTTAAGGGTTACCACTTGTAAAACCTTAACACAAATAGAATAGTATGATTAGCTAACAAAGAGTGGGACCCTGAGGCATTAGGTCGAGGACCAGGTGGAAAGAGTTTTGAAGAGTGAACATGAAGGGGAATATCAAGAGTTGGAACGAAATGGAAAACATATTTTCCAAATGGCATGCCCTTTATGTAATATTGTGCTGTGCAAAATTTTAAAGGTTTGGACTAGGATGTTGTTTTATATGCATACATACACTTACTTGATAATATTTGCATTTATGGTATTAATAAATGAAGATTAAAGAAAATTATGGCCTTCATGTGTGCCTATGGGGAGCCTTGATAGACTTCCCAATAATTACCATCTTTCTGATTAGAGAAGGGAAGTGGAATTTAAAGCAGAACACCAGAGTTTTAATTAAATGTACGAGAGAAAGTTGATACTAATGCACACAAGAGAAAATTACTGAAGCATATCCAATTTGACCAGAAGTCAATAATTTTCAGCAAAAAGAAAACCTCATAATCATAAGATCTTGTTAATACCAACACACTCATCTTATTCATCTGATAGCTGTAATTTCAAATTTTAATGAGAAGCATCCAAAACCAACATAACTCAAACAATGTTTTCATGGAGCTATTGAATTGCACCCTACCCTCACAAAGTTTTTGACACATATCCAGGATTTATATTACAAGTACATTAACTATAAAAAGGTATTGTTCAAAGCAAAAGGACTGGAAAAAGAAGAAGGAGAAAGGGTGGTAATGGGATTTGGGAATCAAATGAATTGATTTTTTTCAAATTGGCCTAGCTAGGTATATGGCTATTAATTTTCTCAGTAGTTGTTTCTACATAGTAAACTATATGTTTCTTTTGATCTAAAAATAAGTAAATAATTTATTAAGTTCTCTATAATTTTAATAGCACTGTGGGTTTTTTAAATAAATTATCAGATTGAATGAACAATCCACATTTATTAGAAGCTTTTCGTATTATTTCGTGGTAAATACTTTACAATGATTATATGCTCTGAGAGAGAGAGAGAGAGAGTTGAGTTACTAAATAATACATGATACGACTAATAAACATTATAGCCAGCATTCATTATTTGTTAAACACCAATTGCCTGATTCTTTTGTTTCATACACTGAGTGATCAGGAAGGCAGAAAAAAATCAAACTCCTCCTCTTTCAAAGATTCTCCTTTTAGGTTATAGGTCAAGTAAAAAATTGAAGAACTGGGTTAGCACTAAGCACATATGAAGAAGTACTAAGTAAAGACAGGCACCCATTCTGGTGCAGGAAATTGCCTAAATCAGAATCCTCAGGTATATACCCATGATGTTCTAAAATCTTAGAGCAAATAATATTTTTTTTAAAAAGTCTTTCATCTGTGTTAAAACTCTCTACAGAGCTATTACAGAAGCATGATTACATAGAAAATTAGAGTTTTAAGCCAAAAATAGTAGGAAAAAATGTATCATACAACCGTGTCAGGCAGGTAATGAAGTTAAAAACACATTTTCATTATTTTCCTGGATTTGGTAATGTGTGTAGTATAAACATTATACTTGGTTGGTAAAACACTATTTTCACTGGTTTATGTGTAACCCTTTAAAAAATTATTTTTGTACGTATATGTGTCTGCCTAAATAATATACTCTTTGGTGTTCCTTGCATTTAACTTTTCAATTTATTTGTTTATTTTACTAAAATAATTTTACTAAGATAAAGAACCCATCATTTAACTCAAAACTAAAGCCAACTAGAAAAGACACCCGCCCACCCCCACACACCCACACATATAATCGGTAATTCACATCTCCTATTCCTTCTTTCTCTTCCTTTCTTCCCAGCTCTTCTACTGCACAGACAATCACTATTCTGATTTGTGTTATTATTGCCAAATTTTAAAATGAGTTTTATCACATATACAAATATTTCGAGTAACATATTGTATCTTGTTGCTTTTTCAATCTTGTACATTTCAAAAACAAGACAAAACAAAACTCAGCTGTTTCCAAAATCAAGTACGTACTACTTAAATCATTTTTAAGTGCTCATTGTCTAATTAAGTCTGTTTGAATTGCTTTGGATACCTCCTCTAGCACGGTAAGTGTAAGTTCATCTCTTTCTAAAACTAGTACAAACACAACAGTTTGTGGGGACACCAAATTGGAGTACCATTGAAAAAAAAAAGAAAGCCACGCCATTCGAGAAGAATTTTAATTTCTCTAATTTTTTCATAATCTATTCTTGCAATTATTCTATTGTTGTAGCTGTCATCTAAAATGTATGTCAGAATGACCTGGAGGAATTTTCAAGATACAGGTACAATTTTGAGCCCTACAACCAACACCATGTGGGGAAGATGCCTTAGTTTCCTGGACATTAAAAAGGTACTAGATGATTCTTAATCACTTCACATATTCCCATGCCCAAACATGGGATTAAAAACAACAAACAACTTCTAAGGTGGTAAGCTGGTTAAGTTCATCTGTGCATGTCTACCATTTGAGGATTTGCTACTAGGTGAAAGACGATACCTTGAGCCATAGTATAGTATGGTAGTTAGGAGTACAGATGCTGGAATCAAGCTGCCTAGATTCAAATTTTCACTATACGAGCTTGGGCAAATCTCTGATCCTCTCTATGCATCAATTTTATTTATTTAATAGAATTAATATAATTATTGAATCTTCCTTAGGAGCTTACAGAAATTAATAATTAAATTAGACAAAAGTGTTTGAAAAGTTCCTGGTAAATGGTAGTTATTTTTTATTAGAATTAAGTGCTATCTTTTGTGGTGGTTTTAAAGATTTATTAGCTCAAATTATCACAGATGTAAGTTTGATTTTTTTTTTTTTTTTTTTTTTTTTTTTTTTTTTGAGGCGGAGTCTCGCTCTGTCGCCCGGACTGGAGTGCAGTGGCCAGATCTCAGCTCACTGCAAGCTCCGCCTCCCGGGTCCACGCCATTCTCCTGCCTCAGCCTCCCGAGTAGCTGGGACTACAGGCGCCCGCCACCTCGCCCGGCTAGTTTTTGTATTTTTAGTAGAGACGGGGTTTCACCGGGTTAGCCAGGATGGTCTCGATCTCCTGACCTCGTGATCCGCCCGTCTCGGCCTCCCAAAGTGCTGGGATTACAGGCTTGAGCCACCGCGCCCGGCCAGTAAGTTTGATTTTGTTACATGATCTAAATCATAACATAACCAAAATAAATATAAATTAATTATTATTTATAAATTGAGGCAGATTCAGTATTGTGAGGCCTGGAACATATATAATTTGTGGGATTCTGTTTAAAAACAAAACCTTATGAATGGAGTTACTGCATGAAAATGAAAATTTATATAAATGGGAAACTAAATCACAAAAAAAAAGTATTACAACAAACTGACATATACTACGGACATTACAAAATCCAGAGAAAAAAAAAATGTGTTTTTAACTTAATTCAGTCTGACATAATCGTATGATACATTTTGTCTTACCATTTTTATTGTAAACATCATTACCCTTTTATATAATAGTGTTTTGTATTAGCTCTATAGAGAAATAGTTGAAGTTTTCTTTTAGCACAGATAAAAGAAACGTTTATAAACGATTGTTTAGCTCTAGGATTTTAGGGTCGAGTATATCTGTAGAGGAGAAATTTGTTCTGACCTAAGTGTCAGCCAATGGAAAGACTTTTACAGAGATCAATAAGTAGCTTAATACATTTCATGACAAAAGACAAGTCTTTCATACGCACTGCAATATGCTCTTTGGCTTTGTACCTCCCTGCCACAATGCGGAACAAGTTGGCACTGCACCTCTAGAAACCTTTGCTAGGAGGAAACCATGAGCAGTAACTTAACTATGCACAGAAGTAACTACAAATGCAAACAAAAAAGATATTGCACTAAACTCGGACAAGACATATCTCAAACATGCCCTTAGGCAGATTCCAGAAATGCCCGTGGCTACTTCAAAGCCACTTGACATCGAAGTTGGAGTAAAGAGACAATAATCTCAAGTGATTTTTGTTGAAATAACTTACTTTGGCACATTGTATTGAAAATACAAGAACATGAGAATACATTTCTAGATCCTCTTCAAGGGCCCTGGAAGGAGCCCACGCAAGTATAAAGGCATGGAGTTTAAATTATAATCTTATACAGGTGAAACGGCTTTAAAAATCGGTACTAATATGGCACTAACTGCTGCAAAACATAATATTAATTGTAAATATAAGAAAAAATATAAACTTCCTTAGAAGATAACTAAGCAGACCTTTCTTTCAATTTTACCTGGAGTTTTGGGGGAAAGTATGTTAATAGATAAGAAAATACATGCTATTTATGTTTTGGTATGTAAAAGTACACTAATAAATTCTCAAGTAGAATTACGTTTTTTCCAGGATACACATCATAAAAACTTTTATGTAAGTCTCACGCTTGCGGTATGTTGCTTTGGTCTGCTCCCTCCAAAATCAAGTACCATGAATTTATTTTCCTCTTTAAAAGAATCAGTAGGTTATATATTTAAAATATTTATAATGGTTTAACAATAAAGAAAGGCTTTTCATGTTAAGATTTGTTTTTCATTTCAATAAAATAGAAATCACTCCAGTAATAATACAATATCGAATTTGAAAATACACCAAATTATTTTCAAAATAATTGTTATAAAAAATTATATCATTTTGTTTGGGAACACTTCATTCAGGAAACTTGATTTCATACTTCTAATTAAATACATTGACTTCAGATTATTGAACGTGATTTCAAAAAACAGTGGCCCAATAATAATTCAGGGTTTTCCCATGGTAATAAGATTTTGGAAACAGGATTGCTATTGTCTCATGCAGAAATGTCTTCTTCCAAAACAATTAGCAATTCTCTCATGCAGAAATGTTCTCCCAAGATGAACTGAACACATTCATTGAATGATACATTTTTTCATATATTTCTTTGTAAGAAATGAATATATTATTCCAATAATAGTGTCACTAATTTATTTATATAATTTGAAAACTATAAGATTTAAAACTTAGGATAAAGTAAACATAATTATTTTGAGTGCTAGCATTAATTTCAAGTGCTTGATTAACTATTGCTTTTAAAAGCCAGGTGTAGACCATTTTGCATTTTATAAGAGCTAAAAGTATAGAAAAAGCCAGAAGTTATAATTTACTAGCCAATAGGCCAAACACTGTATATGGTAGTGAGTATTAATTTTCAAGACCCTGCATCATGCTGTTTTCTGCTATCAGTAAACCCACTGTTTTATCACAGACATGTTAATAAAAATTTTCCCCAAATAATTAATTTTCTCTTTAGGTTCTGAACAAAAATCACTTCCAGGGGGAAAAAAAAAAAATGTGCTTAAAGCTGCCTGAGGAAAGTTTTCAATAGCCATTTGGTCTTTTTATAGGATAAAATTCCTTTTGGCATTTCAAAACACTCTTCTCACTTTGAAACCAACATAAAATCTGATTATTGTAATAGGACTACCATGTGTTCTTCTCTATCAAAATCTGATTACTGTAATAGGACTACCATGTGCTTTTCTCCATCTATAAATTCCTGCAGTCTCATATACTGAAGAACCATCTGGATCAGCATCACAAAATGGAGAACAGATGGACAAGAGACATGCAGCATAATTAAGGCAACTACAGAGAACGGGACACATTATCGTTCAAAATCAAGCTAAATATTTATTATACATCTTCCTCTACATTACAGAAAAAGGTAATGACGTTTACAACAAAAATAGTAGGACAAAATGTATCATACAATTGTGTCAGGCTGATAATTAAGTTAAAAACACATTTTTATTATTTTTCTGGATTTTGTAATGTATGTAGTAATGTCAGTTTGTTACTTTAATATTTTGGAAAGTAAAAGCTTTCAATAAAAATTTCCATAAACACACTCTCCTTCCACTGGAAAGTGTCATTTGACATCACTATTATAGTTTACCAGTGCAATGGATTATCTCTTGAAGATATAAAAATCACTTAAAGGCGTGCACAAAATGTATGAAATATGTATAAAGCTACTGTATGAAGCAGGCCATCAGGAGCTAGGTGGATATTAAGGGTGCACTCATTACAGGCCATAGAGTAAGAATGTTAATGGGAAGTAGCTGTTATAAAACATGGGTTGGTGACAACAGGAAAAGGACAGGGGAAAATAAAGGACTTTATTTATTTATTTATTTATTTATTTATGGGATTTCAGCAAAAAATGCCTGAGATTCCAAACTTAATTGGTTGTCTCGGGCTTCTAAAGCGCAGAAGAATGTTGAGAAAAGGGAGAAACAGGCCACACAAATTAGGTGACTCCTTCTTGAGCTCAGCATTATGTGGAAACATCTAATTGAATAATTCACTTTGTGGGTTTACAAATAATTAGACAATTTTTATTCACAGTGTCTCATCATTTAATTATAACCACCTTCCTTTAAAGAAATTACATATTTCAATTTCATAAGTTATGAAATGCCGTAGTTGTAAACAATATGAAACAAAAATTCTCAGACAGGGCCATCAATCACCTTGATTTTAATGTTTGGTATGTTTACATGGCAAGAAGAATTATTTTTATTTCTAAGTAACCAGGATATGCTTCCAATATCACATCACATCATTGCATATTCTTTCTATAAGCAAATTTTGTCATTTTTAGATAATTTTTATTATTATATGACATAGCAATAATAATTTGCCTTGTAGATGCTTTTGATACGTTAAACTTCTTAGAAGACATCAGTTTCTCTCTTTTAAATATTAACCTAAGAACTTGAATTCTACTTTTAAGCTATTTTCCTTATAGGTAAACATGGTACAGGCTTTAAAACTACATTATTGAATGCAACAACAACAAACAAAAAACTTTATGTAGGTACTAAAATGCATAATTTTATAAATATTTCATAATGACAATTACATAAAAGTAACTAAATTTTACAAAGCTGCCCTAAGTGTTTTACACATACATTCTCAATTCAACGAAATGCCTCTGTGAGGTAGTAGTAGATTTTTAATCTCCTTTTCACACATATGAAAACTGAGCTTGAAGTCAGGTCATACCACTAGTATGTGGGGGAACCCTGAGTTTGAGCTCAGGCAATCAATTTTTAGTAGTGTTGTGCTCTTGATCACCCTATTATTCTGCCTTGCTATGATTTTGTGAGTATATTATGTGCCATGAAGCTTTCTGTAGTTTCTTGCATGTATTAATTCAAACATTCTTTTCTCAACCTTTTTAAATAGGCACCATTATTATACTGATTTTACATATGAGGAAACTGAGGCCCCGAAAGTTGCATAATTTGTCCAATTCTGCTTCTTAGAGAAGAGGAAATATCTAAGACTTCTATAGATAGAAGAAAACTTAGCTGCCTAGCCTACATGTCTAAGTCTAGATGTTTCAAAGCTAGATCCAATGCTGGTTGAATGCAGCATTAAAAGGTGAAGACGGATTGTCTGATTTCGATATAGGGCTTTCTCAATTCTTATTCAATACAGAACACATATCAACTAAGCTAAATCCACCACAAAGAATGCTGTTTGCCTCATTTTCTTTTTTTAATTTATTTTAATTTTTATTGATTGATTGATTTATTGATTATTATTATATTTTAAGTTCTAGGGTACATGTGCATAACATGCAGGTTTGTTACATATGTATACTTGTGCCATGTTGGTGTGCTGCACTCATCAACTCGTCAGCACCCATCAACTCGTCATTTACATCAGGTATAACTCCCAATGCAATCCCTCCCCCCTCCCCCCTCCCCGTGATAGGCCCCAGTGTGTGATGTTCCCCTTCCCAAGTCCAAGTGATCTCATTGTTCAGTTCCCACCTATGAGTGAGAACATGCGGTGTTTGGTTTTCTGTTCTTGTGATAGTTTGCTAAGAATGATGGTTTCCAGCTGCATCCATGTCCCTACAAATGACACAAACTCATCCTTTTTTATGGCTGCATAGTATTCCATGGTGTATATGTGCCACATTTTCTTAATCCAGTCTGTCACAGATAGACATTTGGGTTGATTCCAAGTCTTTGCTATTGTGAATAGTGCCACAATAAACATACGTGTGCATGTGTCTTTATAGCAGCATGATTTATGATCCTTTGGGTATATACCCAGTAATGGGATGGCTGGGTCATATGGTACATCTAGTTCTAGATCCTTGAGGAATCGCCATACTGTTTTCCATAATGGTTGAACTAGTTTACAATCCCACCAACAGTGTAAAAGTGTTCCTAACTCTCCACATCCTCTCCAGCACCTGTTGTTTCCTGACTTTTTAATGATTGCCATTCTAACTGGTGTGAGATGGTATCTCATTGTGGTTTTGATTTGCATTTCTCTGATGGCGAGTGATGATGAGCATTTTTTCATGTGTCTGTTGGCTGTATGAATGCCTCATTTTCTTAATTTTCACAATGAAATCTTCTATTCCAATTGTGAACTACAGTCCAATTGGCTACGGATCAATTTGCAAAAATAACTGAACTATTTTACGTATTTACGAGAATTTGGCCCCTCAAAATCTAAAAAAAGTATTAGTCTTTTCATATAGTTGAGTTAAGTAAGGTAATAATGTATGCAATAGCAAATACATATGCTGTTTCCTGCTATTAAGTTACATTCAACTTTTCTCACTAAGAATTGGTGAAATCTTTATGCATCTGTTGGATGGGGAGTATATGGTCTGATTTATTCTCTCTGCCCATTCTTCCCCCATATCTCACATTGCTCACACATCCTCTGTTCTACTTTGGAATGCTCATTTCCTTATAACATTTTTTTTATTATTACTAATGGGATGTAAAGATATGCTATGATTTGCAATTGTTCAAGTTTTAAACTTTAGATACAGGTTTCATAGAGTGATTAATTAAATATAAATTTTATTTAAAAGGCATTGTTTTCTTTCAATTCAGCAAGAACCTTCCTCCAAAATGTCTCTTCATACAGTGGCATGGTTTTCCATTTGTTTCACTTCCCTGTGCAATCTAGGATCTGTCCTTAGTACAGTTGTACTGGCTTTACTGGGAGGCATTGATTTCCAGGTTGCATCAGCTATAAGAGAAAGGCAGCTGACATGAATGCCCATAGCACAGTTGGCTAGAATACAAAGATTCAGGCAGTATTTAGACAGGGAATGCTATTTTCTTTACAACTGGAGATTTGTAATAAAAATAAATAAGTTACTAACTATAAAATGTACCATAAAACATTTTCAACTAATTAAACACTGCCAAATATAACATAAACACCTATACATATAGATGAGATATTCACTTAATGAGTATGGAACTAATAATTATGTCAATATAACATTCAACCAAAAGTCAACTTTTACTCACATTCTGTTAGCAGTCACTTTAACTGCTAAATATCCCAAGACTCAGTGTGAAGGACCTGACAGTAGCTTGACCTGGCATTTTATATTTGGTAACCCCAGGACGTACAAGGATTTCTCAAATCAAATAATCTTCAGAAAAAGTGTAAAACCCTGTAGGGTACACTCTACTGCAAAGTTTGTAAAACAAATTTACCATGTGCTCTAAGTAGTCAATTCACATAACTTGTAAACCAAACAAATTATGGAAGCTTTAGTTTTTACAAAATAATCTTACCCTAAGACCAAATATAGTCTAGATATAAAAATGCAAAACCATGCATGTGTGGAAGGTGACTACAAATGATGGTGTTGTGTTGTAAGCCTCTGCTCTTTGCTTCTATTAACCTTTTGGCTTCCCTTTATTTTGTTCCAGTTATTCACTGAGGTTGGTTTCAGTTGGAGGTTAAGACAGAAGACCTCTAAGATGGAATTAAAATAGAAGCTATTTCCTTAGTTATAGGAATACAGAATTATTTTATAATAATATTTTAATTGTGATGAAATGCCTAGAAAAAAGAAAAAAAAAGAGTCGCCTTACTTGATACATGGGCGCTTACCAGTAGTTTCCTCTTCATCTTTACCAATGTCATGTATTAAATTCTAAATAAAATGGACATAAAGATATTTCCTTTGTTTTTACTGCTAGAAGACATGGCCTAGTTTTCTTCTCAATGCTTAGGATTTTTTTTTTTTAACATGAGTTTCATTTTTTCCCCTTCTTTTCTCTTTATTATTTGAATTTTTATCCTGTACTATTAATTTAGACCTAGTGAATACATGCATATCTGTGTATATGTGCATGTTTGCACGTGTGTGGGAAAGAGAGAGAGAGAAAAAGAAAGCTATTTATTTATTTATTTATTCTTGAGACGGAGTCTCGCTCTGTCGCCTGGAGTGTCTCTGGCTGGACTGCAGTGGCGTGATCTCCACTCACTGCAAGCTCTGCCTCCCGGGTTCACGCCATTCTCCTGCCTCAGCCTCCTGACTAGCTGGGACCACAGGCGCCTGCCACCACGCCGGGCTGATTTTTCTGTATTTTTAGTAGAGACGGGGTTTCACGGTATTAGCCAGGATTAGTCTTGATCACCTGACCTCGTGATCCACCCGTCTCGGCCTCCCAAAGTACTGGGATTACAGGAGTGAGCCATCGCACCTGGCCAAGAAAACTATTTTAAAAGCTCTTTTGGGAAACCTTGTACACGCTGGTTTAAGAGCTGCTGACCTAGACTGCCAATCTAGTATTCTGTTTACCCTACAATGAAATGGTGTAACTCAATGTAGTTACATTTAATAAACCTGCTTTGAGTGTCTGCAATAGGTCATGGATTCTGCAATGCTCTATGTACGTGTATATGAGTAAGGGATGATCTCTGTCTTCAAGGAACTCACATTTAATATTTCATCTTAAATCATTATGTATTATCACATTGACATTTTCAGACTAAGCATTATGTATTGCATGCTTTCCACCCTCATAAGAGAGCCACCATTGAGAAGAAATCTCTAAACCATTCCTTTGTGATCTCATACACGTTTCAAGATTTTGAAACAAGTACGTCAACAGTTCATTTTGACATGTTTTCTATGCATTTCAGATATACAATTCTGTTTTATGCATTTAGTCCCTGTTTATCTTATATTTATAGCATACAAGGTTTGAGAGGGTGAGATCAGGATAATCTCTCCAGTGCCCAGAGGCATCACAACTGGTTTATTTCAAATCCTAGTTCAGAAAAGTGGGTTACAGAAATACTCTCGTCTTAAAATTTCAGGGCAAATGTTAGTAGAAAACATCATAGCTTCTAATGAATAAAATTGATTTTGATATGCAGACAGCTATGTCAATGATATGTCTGATATAATGTCAAAATAGCATCAAAAAGTTTACACTGCATTTCCCAATCTTACCATTCATAAGAATCCTGGGCAAAATCCTGGCAAACCATTTACTAATTTATTAATCCATATAAGATTAATTCCGGTAACAAGTTTTTAATTAAAAAGAATCAATAAGGAAGGTAGAAGCATTCAAGTTTAGGGCCTGTATTTTTCAAATGTGAAATTTCAGTTTGGGATATATTCTGTTCTTGAAATTAAAAATGGCTTTCATACTACATCTTATTCAATGTAGTTTATTTACAAGCATGGCATTGTGTCCCTTCATGTGACGTTATGAAAAGCAAATTGATTTTTTTCCACTTCAAACAATTGCTGAATACCACCATAAACTTTTGTGAAATTTGAGAGAAATCCCTAACTTACCTCAGACACGACCTGTATCACAAATAGGTCTCAGGCACCTGTATCACAAATAGGTCTCAGGCCTTCTCTGAGAGCATGTGGAGCACAGCCCATCTGGCATTGTTGAGTTGTGGCCTTATTTCTGGCAAAGTAATCATTTGTGGGAGCCAAGAATAAGAGAATTAAAAGGAACTGCCCGTATATCAGACTAAAAGAAAGTGATGAGTGTATGAAATCTCCCAGTGGGTACAGAATCAATCTTAAATTATTCTGGCTGCCTTTGCAAACACGTATAATTCCCTTTCTCTACTTTGTTCTCATTGAGATCTTCAATTTTTACATGGGAGAGCAGCTTCAGTTATATATCCAACTCATTTGAGAAAACATATTTGAACCACAGGCCTTCTGTGAAAGTGCAATTTACCTCATAAGCATTCTTTTGAAATTTTTAGATACTTACATGGTGCCAAATTCAACTTGTTTTTGAATTCGCTCAGTAATTAATTTTATAATGAATCTACACTGCCAAGTGTGAAAAGAAGGATCACAGCAAACTGTTTACTGTGGGTGGAACTTGTTGAAAAAAGAGAGTTACACCACTAGTCATAATAATAGAGGTAGTAATATAATCATAAACAGCTAATATGTATTACCCTGTGGCAGCAGTTTTAAAATATATTTTACTTGGATTGTTATTTAATTGTTAAAACAATCTTATAGGTAAGTACTATCATTAGCCTTAGTTTGCTAATTGAAGACATTGAGGTTCACGCAAGTTACAGACATTGAGTAAGCTGACAGAGCTAGGAAATAAATACTTGGGAAGTAAGAGATATTGTATTACTTCACTTTTATTGCTATAAAAAATACCTGAGACTGGTAATTTATTAAAAAATGATTTATTTTGGTTCATAGTTCTGCAGGCTATATAAGAAGCATGGCGCTGGTGAGGACCTCAGGAAGTTTGGTGGAAGGTGATGGGGAGCCAGCACATCATATGACAAGAGTGGGGAAAGAGTGGGGCAGGGAGGCACCACACACTTTTAAATAACCATATCTTGTGTGAACTCAGAGCTGGAGTTCATTCATTAGCAAGGGGATGATGATAAGCCATTCATGAGAAATCTGCCCCATGAGCCAAACATGTCCCACCAGGCCCCACCTCCAACACTGAAGATTACATTTAGACATGAGATTTGCAGGTCATAAGTATCCAAACCATATCATTCTGCCACTGCCCACCCCCACCCCAAATTTAATGTCCTTCTCACGTTGTAAATAACAATCATACTTTCTCAATAGTTTCCTAAAAGTCTTAACTTTTTCCAACACTAACTCAAAAGTCCCAAGTCCATAGTTTCATTTAGTGATGAATTCCTTCCACTTATAAACCTGTGAGATCAAAAACAAGTTATATACTTCCAAGATACAATGGTGGTACAGTCATTGGGCATACATTTCCATTCTAAAAGGGAGAAATCACCCAAGAAGGACACTAGGCCTCATACAAATCTGAAACCAAGCAGAACAGTCATTAAGTATTAAAGCTTCAAAGCAATCTTCTTTGACTTCATGTCCCATACCCAGGGCACACTGGTATAAGAGGTAAGATCCCACAGTTTTAGGCAGCTGTGCCCCTGTGACTTTGCTGGGTACAGCATGTGTGACTGGTCTCAGTTGGAGATGGGTGCCTGCAGCTTTTCAAGCCTTAGGATGCAAGGTTCCCATGGCTCTACAGTTCTGGGACTAGAGGGCAATGGCACTCTTTCCACAGATCCACTAGGCAATGTCCTGATGGGGACTCTATGTGGGGCCTCCAATCCCACATTTCCCTTCTATACTGCCCTAGTAAGGTTTCGTTGTGAGGGCTCCACCACTGTAACAGTCTTCTTCCTGGGCACCCAGGCCTTCTTATTCATCCTCTGAAATCCAGAAAGCAGCTGACAAGCCTCCTTCACTCCTACATCCTGCGCACCTGCAGACTTAACACCAGGTGGAAGCTACCCAGGCTTATGGCTTGCACCCTGTGGAGTAGCAGCTTAAGCTTTACCCAGAGCCCTTCTAGACAAGTCTGGAGCTTTTCCCCATTGTTTTGCATATTAACACTTCACTCCCTTTCAGTCATGGTAATCTCTCTAGCAAGTAACTACTTGCTCTAAAGCCTGCTTGTATTCCCTCCTGAAAATTTTTTCTTCTCTGCCACATGGATAGACTGCAAATTTTTCAAACTTTTATTCTGTGCTTCCCTTTTAAATATAAGTTTCAACTTTAAATTATTTCTTTGTTTCCACTGCTAATCATAGGCAGTTAGAAGCAGCCAAGCCACAACATCTTGAATGCTTAGCTGCTTTAAGATCTCTTCCACCAGATATCCTACGTCATCACTCTTAAGTTCAAAATTCCACAGATCCTAAGGGCATGAACACAATGCAGTTGAGTTTTTTTTTTTTTTTTTTTTTTTTTTTTTTTGGATGTAACATGGTTGATAGGTAAGCTTTACTTCAGTTCCCAATGAGTTTCTTATTTCCATCTGAGTTCTCATCAGTCTGGTCATCATTGTCCCTATTTGTATCAGCATTTTGGGCACAGCCATTTAACAGGTCTTTAAGAAATTCCATGCTTTCTCCCTTCCTCCTGTCTTCTTCTGAGCCCTCCAAAGTTGTCCAACCTTTACACATTACCCAACCCCAAAGTCACTTCCACATTTTCAGGTGTCTTTGTAGCAATGTCTCGCTCCTTGGTATCAATTTTCTTTGTTAGTTTGCTTTTGTGTTGCCATTTAACAAAAAAACAAGGCTGGGTAACTTAGAAAGAAAATAAGTTTAACTGATTCATATGTCTCCAGGCTTTGCAGGAAGCATGATGCCAGCATCTGCTTCTGGCAAGGCCTCAGGAAGCTTGCAATCATGCTGGAAGGCAGCAGGAAGCCAGGATATTACATGATAAGCATAATAGCAAGAGAGAAGGGGGGAGGGGGAGGTGCCACACACTTATAAACAAACAGATGTCATGTGAACTTAGAGTGAGAACTCACTCATCACCAAGGGGATGGTTCTATGCCATTCACAAGGGACCTGCACCTGTGATCCAAATGCCTCCAACCACGGACTAGTCTGCAGCACTGGAGATTAAATTACGCCATGAAATTTGGAAGCAACACATATCCAAACCTTATCAGAAACACATTTTACTAAACGTCTATGCACATTATCAGAACTGATCCACATACAGACCCTCAGAGAATGATTTTGTACCCATATTTGTTAGGTTCACATCATTATCAAGTTAAATATCTTCTCCAGTACTACACACTATGGGATTCTGACTTGAATCTGGGTTAACTCCAAGGACCACACTCCCTCCACTAAGCTTTAATCAGGTATATCTCTCAGAAGGAGGAGCAGGAGGATTAGAAGGAGGAGCAAGGGATAAAAGGAAGCTACTTAGTTAGAAGGGATTAGAACACTTTTAAATGCACTTTAAACCACATACCAGGTGCTTTACAGTGCTTTGATACAATCATAGTTTTATCATCAAGTTTATAGAAATTTGATGATCATTTTTTCCTGTTTTTATCTAATCAGTTTCTCTAATTTTTCATTCATTTTTAAACTAATCATGAAACATTTCAATGTCAGTCTGACACTCATTTCATCCCTAAGGAGTAATCTGCAGGATTATTCCATAATGGGAAAAAGCCATATTCACAAAATACTTTTATTCACATATACCCTTATATTCACGTTGAAGGTCATTTTGCCCTGTAATTAAGACCACACTTATTTAGTAGAAAGTCATACTGAAGAGAATACTGTTGAGTCAAATAACTAGAAAAAGAATAAGCAAAAATGAACATAATACTAATTATCTCTGTATCTCTAGCCAAACCTTGACTACTAGCTTGAGAATAAAATGTGCATTGATTTTACACTCACTTTATGCCACATTTATGGATAGCTATTAAAAAATGCAGTATAAAAATGTGATCTTTAATTACAAATATTTGAGCAGTTATTTTATCATCAGAATTATAAAAATATGTTTTAATAAATAAAATTGGTTTTCAACATGTTTAGAAAAATGAATGGCTACTTAATTTTATTACTCACATAAAAACATGCCAAAATCCTTCAGTGTACAAAATGTACCCAAGAAAGAATCTTTCTCACCGGTCTTCTTTACTGTTTTAATCCATTGCTATTAGTTCATTTCGGTTGCACTGCTGGTTTGTCCCCTTCAAGCAATGATTTATTCACTTCCAGGTAGCAGAGTGACATACAGTACATAAAAAAAAAAAAAAAAAAAAAAAAAAAAAAAAATCCTGAAGTGTTAAAATTTAAATCACAAGTCTACTTTCTCAAAGTCAGATGCTCCACCTGTAAATGGGGAATTTGGCAGAATTAGGTTGTAAAGTTTTAAGCGTTGCCACAAAATTAGTGAAGACCTGTCTTTCTTAAGAAGGAAATTTAATTACATTACATTTCACTGTTTGACTTTTTTTTTTTTTTTTGACTGTTAGTTCTTAGAGACTAGAGGGTATAGATTTCATATGATCAATTTCAAATTTGGGGCACATGTCAATATCTTAAAATGAGCCCAATTCATTTACACATAAATTTATTTCATATTCTTCACATTCACATTTTTTGTTAAAGTAATGAAACATTAGCCTTACAGTAATTACTACATAGATGCCTAAATACACATTGATGTTTCTAAAATGTCAATATCGTTCAGATGGGACAGATTAACCTCAGAGTCTGGGCTTGTGCATTTAAATCTCCCAAGGAGCAATGGGTCAAGAGAATGTAATTCACCATAACAAAAATTTACTTAAAACAGTCCTTTTTCTTCCAAAGCTTTGGAGATTCCCAAACATTTGGATTCACAAAACTCTTTTTTTTTTTTTTTTTTTATTATTACTTTAAGTTCTAGGGTACATGTGCATAACGTGCAGGTTTGTTACATATGTATACTTATGCCATGTTGGTGTGCTGCACCCATCAACTCGTCAGCACCCATCAATTCATCATTTATATCATGTATAATTCCCCAATGCAATCCCTCCCCCCCCCCCCCCCCCCCCCCCCCCTCCCCATGATAGGCCCCAGTGCGTGATGTTCCCCTTCCCGAGTCCAAGTGATCTCATTGTTCAGTTCCCACCTATGAGTGAGAACATGCGGTGTTTGGTTTTCTGTTCTTGTGATAGTTTGCTAAGAGACTCTTAATGTCTTAGTAACTTTTCTTTGCCTACACTCTTGGCCAAAAGCAATATCTAACAGTTTCATCTATTTAGTAGTTGAATCCAAACAACTTAATAAATGTTTATGTTCTAACAGTTTGGTAGGCTTTTGGAAAAAACTACACGTGAATCCAAAGAATGAAATTATATTTTTAATTCATTCTTAAATAACCACAGTACCTTACAAATTAGATGCACGCACCTGTTTGGCACTGCACAACTCCCTAAGCCCTTAAGTCAGATCAAGCACTCTCACACTCATTTCCTTTTCTACACTGATTTCCACATGGCATTTGTTTTTTATCATGCAATAGAAGAAACACATCTTAGGAAGGTATGATGTCATCAAAAGGAATGTAACACAATGCAACTTTGGGACTGTGAATTACCTCAAGCTATTAGTGCACTCAGTGTCTGACAGATGTTTAGTATCACTGCGTTTCCTTTGAAAATTTAAAATATTATGCAGCTACCCCATGAGTATGGTAACACTTTTGAGAGAGTATCTTGGTTCACAGTTTTGGAAGTGTGGCTGTAGTCTGTTGATCTCATGGTCATATACACATATCACAAATAACACTAGTGCTTTAAAATTTCTAATTTCACTTCTAGACTCATAACAGTTTCAACTTACCAAACTTTCTTTCTCCTGCCACATGCTCAGAACCCTGGGTGACAGTGGAAGCCATGAAGAGTAGTTTATTCAAATTGGCCTTTATTTGACTGAAATGTGAAAAATGGCAACTGCATCAAGGTGCTGAAACACTGAAGCTGGTCTTTCCATTGATGTTTTTTTGGGACTCGCTTTTTAATTTAATATTTTGGTTTTGTAGAATATTGAGGAAATATATTTGGAAGGCCTTTTGCTCTTCAAGAAGAATCTGATTACACAATAAGTAACACCATGTTAAGTGAAGTATCAATGAAGATTCAGAATAATGGGCAAAGAAGAGGTACTGCCTTCTGAGAAGTTTCTGCTTTTCACTTATTGTCCAATCACGATCATGGCAATATTTGCAGTTTCTAGGCACCATTTCTTCCTGTTAATATTCATGAAGTCTTTGGAGTTATTGTTAAGTATACCATCCTAGGAAATTTTATATTTCCCACCCAGAGAAAAAGGCAGCAATGTTATTCACACTCACATTGCTATGAAACAATATATAAGTTATCACTTCTGCAATTTTTGAATACCAGTTATTTCATATCGATTATGTCATCACTCAGGATTCTATACTAAGTGTTGCCTATGAATATTGGCTTCCAATGATTCTTTCAAATGTTGTTACATTATGATATTTTGTTGATGATGACTGCAAATGCAAATGTTACCCAGACTATAAATAAGCTTATGAACAATAATTGATTTTGTGGCCATCTTAAATTTATCCTTAATCATTTATTATAAATGTAGAATGACACATCCTCTAACTATGACTTTTCAAATAACTAGTCTATAACCAAAGAACTCCTAGAAAATGATCTCTTTTAATGTTATATGTACTCCCACCTTCCACACAGGGGAGGATGTCAATCGGAAGGTTCTTTCAATCTAACAGAATGATAACATCTAAATGTCTTTGAGGTGATAAATACGACCACCCCCAATCACCGTTTGTCATGTTATGTGAAACCTACGGAGAGGTAGAGTTATCTGTTGGTTCCAGAAGTGAGGTTTGGGTGGAAAGTAGGACACAGGATAAAAGATGCTTATTGATACCTCCTTCTTCCTCAGGCATTCTGCTATGAAATAGCACTGTCGTTGAAATATTTTCAAGAACCCATACACTGGCCCCCACACTTGGCTCAGTCTCAAGGTTTGGCAGTAGGTTGTATGGTAGTCCAAATCCCTGAACTTCAATTGAGAATAACCTGGAATCACTGTGTCAGCAACATTCTGTCACCCCATCTTACATGAGCCAGTGAAAGAAATATCATACATACCACCTGTGCCAATACAATAGCAGAGGTGGCAGTCAGTAGTCCCAGAACACTTCTCAGCCCCAGTCAAGTCCTGGAGTAGGGTATCCTTCAAGGAAGGCACTCAAAAGCCCAGGCAACCATTCAGGCAGCCCAGAACAGAAGCATAGCTTGCCCGGGTCTACAGGTGGTATTAAAAAGGTTATTTAAGTATAACTGTACAAATCGTGTGGTGCATCTCTCAGCCGTATAACCGTAAACCAGAATAAAACAGGTAGCAGTACATGGTATCCTAACAGACAATTTTTTTCCTGAAGAAACAGAATAGTTTCAATGAAAAGGCCTTTACATGCTGACATGTGAGGAACTCCTATCCAAATCTGACCTGCCACCTGACCATTCTAAATTAAAGCCAAAAGTCAACAAGATCCATCTATGCACACAGAACTTCTAGTTGGCTTTTCAGTGCATTCTTTTAAAATATAAATGGATAGCCACAGATTCTCAGATTATTTGAAGAAAGCCTCTAACATGATATGGAAAAATAGCATGCAATTAATCCTGGAGAATTCACAATTCAGAAGCAAATATCCAAACAAATAAATTAATTTCACGAAAATCTTCTAAGAGGTCAAGATATATTGCATCCAAACAAAAAAACAGCAAAACATGGTGGTATGACAAAAAGATAAACAAGTTAGGAAAAGAAAATTTCATAAATTTTATAAGAATTGTTAAAAGACTAATTTGATAAATATATCAAAGAATAGAACCAAAGAATAAAGAGATGAAATATAGCAGAGAAACAGTTAGAAAACTGCAGAATAAATTCAGGGATTTCCAGTGCCAACTAATAAGAATTCCAGAAAGAATCAACAAAAAACGAATTTAAACAAATGACTAAAAATAACAAAAACATTTTTCTCAGAAATTAAGGGCAGTAGTCACCTGGTTTCAGGTGACCACCAAGTGGTCTTAAATGATGAATGTAAAAAGAATTACACCAAAGTATGACATGATGAGCTTTCATTAATTTGTTTTTAGATACAAAATTCTGAGCAGTTCAGAGAAAATTAGAAGTCATATGTGAAAAATAAAAAAATAAAATGTCAGTGAATTTCTCAAGAACACGTATGGATTCTGGAAAAAATAGAGCAATTCTGAATTTCACAGTATAAGTGAAAATGATTTTAGCCTGTAATTATATGCTCAGCCTGCCAAAGCAAAGGTATAGAATGAATTTGCAGATACCTATGGGGTCAAATTTTGATTCATTATGCATTCTTTCCTTGAAATCTTTGTTTACTAGAAGCAATGGAGTAAACCAATAAAGAAGACCTGGGATTCAGAGACAAAGTATGGCACAGAGAAAGCAGTGATGGGAAGCCTGGGGCCTACACAGAGATTAGCACGTGCAGAACAAAATATTTAAAGTGTTCCAAGAGAAAATCATTAGGCTATAGTCAAAGAAATTAAAATAAGTCATTAGAACATCTGAAAAGTGAAGAAGCCCTATTCCAAGATGGCTGACTAGGAACAGCTCCAGTCTGCAGCTCTCAGTGTGACTGACGCAGAAAATGGGTGATTTATGCATTTCCGACTGAGGTAATGCATCTCACTGGGACTGACTGGAAAGTGGGTGCAGCCCATGGAGGGTGAGCCAAAGCAGGGCGGGGCATCACCTCACCTGGGAAGCACAAGGGATAGTGGATTTCCCTTTCCTAGTCAAGGGAAGCTGTGACAGGTTGTACCAGGAAAATCAGGACACTGACACCTAAACACTGCATTTTTCCAATGGTCTTAGCAAATGGGACATCAAGAGATTATTATATCCTGCACCTGGCTCAGTGGGTCCCAGGCCCATGGAGCCTTGCTCAGTGCTAGTCCCAGATAGAACTGCAAGGTGGCAAGTCTGGCTGGGGGAGGGGCATCCCACTGCTGAGGCTTGAGTAGGTAAACAAAGCAGCTGGGAAGTTTAAACCACGTGGGGCCCACAGCAGCTCAACGAGACCAACCTGCCTCTGTAGACTCCACCTCTAGGGGTAGGGCATAGCTGAACAAAAGGCAGCAGAAACTTCTGCAGACTTAAACATCCCTGTCTCATAGCCCTGAAGAGAGCAGTGGTTCTCCTAGCATGTTGTTTGAGCTCTGAGAATAGACAGACCACCTCCTCAAGTGGTTCCCTGACCCCCAAGTAGCCTAACTTGGAGACATCTCCCAGTAGGGGCCGACTGACATCTCATATAGCCAGGTGCCCCTCTGAGATGAAGCTTCCAGAGGAAGGATCAGGCAGAAATATTTGCTGTTCTGCAATATTTACTGTTCTGTAGCCCCTGCTGGTGAAACCCAGGCAAACAGAATCTGGAGTGGACTCCCAGCAAATTCCAACAGACCTGCAGATGAGGGACCTGACTGTCAGAAGAAAAATGAACAAAGAGAGAGGAATAGCATCAACATCAACAAAAAGGACATCCACACCAAAACCCCATCTGTAGCTCACCATCATCAAAGACCAAAGGAAGATAAAACCACAAAGATGGAGAGAAACCAGAGCAGAAAAGCTGAAAATTCTAAAAATGAGAGTGCCCCTTCTTCTCCAAAGGATCACAGTTTCTTTCCAGGAATGGAATAAAGCAGGATGGAGAATGAATTTGATGAGCTGACAGAAGTAGGCTTCAGAAAGTTGGTAATCACAAAATTCTCCGAGCTAAAAGAGGATATTCAACCCATTGCAAGGAAGCTAAAAACCTGAAAAAAGATTAGATGAATGGCTAGCTAGAATAAACAGTGTAGAAAAGACCGTAAATGACCTGATGGAGCTGAAAACCATGGCACGGGAACTACATGACACATGCACAAGCTTCAGTAGCCGACTCGATCAAGTGGAATAAATGGTATCAGTATTTGAAGATCAAATGAATGAAACGAGCAAGAAGAGAAGTTTAGAGAAAAAAGGAAAAATAAATGATCAAAGCCTCCAAGAAATATGGGACTATGTGAAAAGACCAAATCTACATTGATTGGTGCACCTGAAAGTGACAGGGAGAACGGAACTAAGCTGGAAAACACTCTTCAGGATATTATCCAGGAGCACTTCCCCAACCTAGCAAGGCAGGCCAACAATCAAATTCAGGAAATACAGAGAGCACCACAAAGATACTCCTCGAGAAGAGCAACCCTAAGACACATAATTGTCAGATCCACCAAGGTTGAAATGAAGGAAAAAATGCTAAGGGCAGCCAGAGAGAAAGGTAGAGTTACCCACAAAGGGAAGCCCGTCAGACTAACAGTGGATCTCTTGTCAGAAACCCTACAAGCCAGAAGAGATTGGGGGCCACTATTCAACATTCTTAAAGAAAAGAACTTCGAAACCAGAATTTCATATCCAGCCAAATTAAGCTTCATAAGTGAAGGAGAAATAAAATCCTTTACAGACAAGCATATGTTGAGAGATTTTGTCGCCACCAGGCCTGCCTTACAAGAGTTCCTGAATGAAGCACTAAACATGAACAGGAGCAACTGGTACCAGCCACTGCAAAAACATGCCAAATGGTAAAGACCAATGATGCTAGGAAGAAACTGCATCAACTAATGGGCAGAATAACCAGCTAACATCACAATGACAGAATCAAATTCACACATAACAATATTAACCTTAAATGTAAATGGGCTAAATGACCCAATTAAAAGACACAGACTGGCAAATTGGACAAAGCATCAAGACCCATCAGTGTGCTGTATTCAGGAGACCCATCTCATGTGCAGAGATGCACATAGACTCAAAATAAAGAGATGGAGGAAGATTTATCAGGCAAATAGAAAGAAAAAAAAATGGAAGGGTTGCAATCCTAGTCTCTGATAAAACAGACTTTAAACCAACAAACATAAAAGAGATAAAGAAGGCCATTACATAATGGTAAAGGGATCAATTCAACAAGAAGAGCTAATTATCCTAAATATATGCACCCAATACAGGAGCACCCAGATTCATAAAGCAAGTCCTTAGAGACCGACAAAGAGACTTAGACCTCCACACAATAATAATGGGAGACTTTAACACCCCAGTGTCAATATTAGACAGATCAAAGAGACAGAAGGTTAAGAAGGATATCCAGGACTTGAACTCAGCTCTACACCAAGCTGACCTAATAGATATCTACAGAACTCTCCACCCCAAATCAATAGAATATACATTCTTCTCAGCACCACATAACACTATTCCAAATTGACCTCCTAGTTGGAAGTAAAGCACTCCTCAGCAAATGTAAAAGAACAGAAATCACAACAAACTGTCTCTTAGACCACAGTGCTATCAAATTAGAACTCAGGATTAAGAAACTCACTCAAAACCACATAAAAACATGGAAACTGAACAACCTGCTCCTGAATGACTACTGGGTAAACAACGAAATGAAGGCAGAAATAAAGATGTTATTTGAAACCAATGAGAACAAAGACACAATGTACCAGAATCTCTGGGACACATGTGTAGAAGGAAATTTATAGCACTAAATGCCCACAAGAGAAAGCAGGAAAGATCTAAAATTGACACCCTAACACCACAATTAAAAGAACTAGAGAAGCAAGAACAAACAATTCAAAAGCTAGCAGAAGGCAAGAAATAACTAAGATCAGAGCAGAACTGAAGGTGATAGAGACACAAAAAACCCTTCAAAAAATCAATGAATCCAGGAGTTGGTTTTTTGAAAAGATAAACAAAATTGATAGGCTGTTATCAAGACTACTAAAGAAGAAAAGAGAGAAAAATCAAATAGGCATAATGAAAAATGATAAAAGGGATATCACCACCGATCCCACAGAAATATAAACTACCATCAGAGAATACTAAAACACCTCTACACAAATAAACTAGAAAATCTAGAAGAAACTGATAAATTCCTGGACACATACACCCTCCCAAGATTAAACCAGGAAGATGTTGAATCGCTGAATAGACCAGTAGCATGCTCTGAAATTGAAGCAATATTTAATAGCCTACCAACCAAAAAAGTCCAGGACCTGATGGATTCACAGCCGAATTCTACCAGAGGTACAAAGAGAAGCAGATACCATTCCTTCTGAAATTATTCCAATCAATAGAAAAAGACGGAATCCTCCCTAACTCATTTTATGAGGTCAGCATCATTCTGATACCAAAGCCTGACAGAGACAAAACAAAAGAAGAGAATTTTAGACCAATTTCCTTGATGAACATTGACGTGAAAATCCTCAGTAAAATACTGGCAAACCAAATCCAGCAACACATCAAAAAGTTTATCCACCAAGATCAAGCTGGTTTCATCCCTGGGATGCAAGGCTGGGTCAACATATGCAAATGCAAATCAATAAACATAATCCATTACATAAACAGACCCAAACAAAAACCACATGATTATCTCAATAGATACAGAAAAGGCCTTTGACAAAATTCAACCGTGCTTCATGCTAAAAACTCTCAATAAATTCAGTATTGATGGAACTTATCTCAAAATAGTAAGAGCTATTTATGACAAATCCACAGCATCATAATGAAAGGGCAAAAACTGGAAGCATTCCCTTTGAAAACTGGCACAAGACAGGGATGCCCTTTCTCACCAATCCTATTCAACATAGTGTTGGAAGTTCTGGCTAGGGAAATCAGGCAAGAGAAAGAAATAAAGGGTATTCAATTAGGAAAAGAAGAATTCAAATTGTCCCTGTTTGCAGATGACATGATTGTATCTTTAGAAAACCTCATCATCTAAGCCGAAAATCTCCTTAAGTTGATAAGCAACTTCAGCAAAGTCTCCAGATACAATATCAATGTGCAAAAATCACAAGCATTCCTATACACCAATAACAGACAGAGAGCCAAATCATG
>NW_022143558.1:0-9417 GCF_007565055.1 Rhinopithecus roxellana
CCGCTCCGGGGCCGCCAGCCGCCGCCACGCCACGCCCCCCCGGCGGCTGGCGGACCCCCATCGCCGGGGGGCGGGGGACCCGCCCCCCCGCGATCCGGGGCCGCCAGCCGCCGCCACGCCACGCCCCCCCGGCGGCTGGCGGACCCCCATCGCCGGGGGGGGGGACCCGCCCCCCGCGATCCGGGGCCGCCAGCCGCCGCCACGCCACGCCCCCCGGCGGCTGGCGGACCCCCATCGCCGGGGGGGGGGGACCCGCCCCCCCGCGATCCGGGGCCGCCAGCCGCCGCCACGCCACGCCCCCCCGGCGGCTGGCGGACCCCCATCGCCGGGGGGCGGGGGACCCGCCCCCCGCGATCCGGGGCCGCCAGCCGCCGCCACGCCACGCCCCCCCGGCGGCTGGCGGACCCCCATCGCCGGGGGGCGGGGACCCGCCCCCCCGCGATCCGGGGCCGCCAGCCGCCGCCACGCCACGCCCCCCCGGCGGCTGGCGGACCCCCATCGCCGGGGGGCGGGGGACCCGCCCCCCCGCGATCCGGGCCGCCAGCCGCCGCCCCACGCCACGCCCCCCCGGCGGCTGGCGGACCCCCATCGCCGGGGGGCGGGGGACCCGCCCCCCCGCGATCCGGGGCCGCCAGCCGCCGCCACGCCACGCCCCCCCGGCGGCTGGCGGACCCCCATCGCCGGGGGCGGGGGACCCGCCCCCCCGCGATCCGGGGCCGCCAGCCGCCGCCACGCCACGCCCCCCGGCGGCTGGCGGACCCCCATCGCCGGGGGGCGGGGACCCCCCCCCCGCGATCCGGGGCCGCCAGCCGCCGCCACGCCACGCCCCCCCGGCGGCTGGCGGACCCCCATCGCCGGGGGGCGGGGGACCCGCCCCCCCGCGATCCGGGGCCGCCAGCCGCCGCCACGCCACGCCCCCCCGGCGGCTGGCGGACCCCCATCGCCGGGGGGCGGGGGACCCGCCCCCCGCGATCCGGGGCCGCCAGCCGCCGCCACGCCACGCCCCCCCGGCGGCTGGCGGACCCCCATCGCCGGGGGGCGGGGACCCGCCCCCCCGCGATCCGGGGCCGCCAGCCGCCGCCACGCCACGCCCCCCCGGCGGCTGGCGGACCCCCATCGCCGGGGGGCGGGGGACCCCCCCCCCGCGATCCGGGGCCGCCAGCCGCCGCCACGCCACGCCCCCCGGCGGCTGGCGGACCCCCATCGCCGGGGGGCGGGGGACCCGCCCCCCCGCGATCCGGGGCCGCCAGCCGCCGCCGCCACCCCCCCCCGGCGGCTGGCGGACCCCCATCGCCGGGGGGCGGGGGACCCGCCCCCCCGCGATCCGGGGCCGCCAGCCGCCGCCACGCCACGCCCCCCCGGCGGCTGGCGGACCCCCATCGCCGGGGGGCGGGGGACCCGCCCCCCCGCGATCCGGGGCCGCCAGCCGCCGCCACGCCACGCCCCCCCGGCGGCTGGCGGACCCCATCGCCGGGGGGCGGGGGACCCGCCCCCCCGCGATCCGGGGCCGCCAGCCGCCCGCCACGCCACCCCCCCGGCGGCTGGCGGACCCCCATCGCCGGGGGGCGGGGGACCCGCCCCCCGCGATCCGGGGCCGCCAGCCGCCGCCACGCCACGCCCCCCCGGCGGCTGGCGGACCCCCATCGCCGGGGGGCGGGGGACCCGCCCCCCCGCGATCCGGGGCCGCCAGCCGCCGCCACGCCACGCCCCCCCGGCGGCTGGCGGACCCCCATCGCGGGGGGCGGGGGACCCGCCCCCCCGCGATCCGGGGCCGCCAGCCGCCGCCACGCCACGCCCCCCCGGCGGCTGGCGGACCCCCATCGCCGGGGGGCGGGGGACCCGCCCCCCCGCGATCCGGGGCCGCCAGCCGCCGCCACGCCACGCCCCCCCGGCGGCTGGCGGACCCCCATCGCCGGGGGGGGGGGACCCGCCCCCCGCGATCCGGGGCCGCCAGCCGCCGCCCACGCCCCCCCCCGGCGGCTGGCGGACCCCCATCGCCGGGGGGCGGGGGACCCCCCCCCCGCGATCCGGGGCCGCCAGCCGCCGCCACGCCACGCCCCCCCGGCGGCTGGCGGACCCCCATCGCCGGGGGCGGGGGACCCGCCCCCCCGCGATCCGGGGCCGCCAGCCGCCGCCACGCCACGCCCCCCCGGCGGCTGGCGGACCCCCATCGCCGGGGGGCGGGGGACCCCCCCCCGCGATCCGGGGCCGCCAGCCGCCGCCACGCCACGCCCCCCCGGCGGCTGGCGGACCCCCATCGCCGGGGGGCGGGGGACCCGCCCCCCCGCGATCCGGGGCCGCCAGCCGCCGCCACGCCACGCCCCCCCGGCGGCTGGCGGACCCCCATCGCCGGGGGGGGGGACCCGCCCCCCCGCGATCCGGGGCCGCCAGCCGCCGCCACGCCACGCCCCCCCGGCGGCTGGCGGACCCCCATCGCCGGGGGGCGGGGGACCCCCCCCCGCGATCCGGGGCCGCCAGCCGCCGCCACGCCACGCCCCCCGGCGGCTGGCGGACCCCCATCGCCGGGGGGGGGGGACCCGCCCCCCCGCGATCCGGGGCCGCCAGCCGCCGCCACGCCACGCCCCCCCGGCGGCTGGCGGACCCCCATCGCCGGGGGGCGGGGGACCCGCCCCCCCGCGATCCGGGGCCGCCAGCCGCCGCCACGCCACGCCCCCCCGGCGGCTGGCGGACCCCCATCGCCGGGGGGCGGGGGACCCGCCCCCCCGCGATCCGGGGCCGCCAGCCGCCGCCACGCCACGCCCCCCGGCGGCTGGCGGACCCCCATCGCCGGGGGGCGGGGGACCCGCCCCCCCGCGATCCGGGGCCGCCAGCCGCCGCCACGCCACGCCCCCCCGGCGGCTGGCGGACCCCCATCGCCGGGGGGCGGGGGACCCGCCCCCCGCGATCCGGGGCCGCCAGCCGCCGCCACCCACGTATATGGGAATCATATCGCAATCTTCCTCTACAGATCAATTACATTATCCCAGCGTGTGTCTACTCCCAGCAATATTGCCTGTCTATCTCCCTTCTTGGACGGAAATTTGAAGCAATATCATTGGGTGAGTGTACATCTTTTGTGATGTTTTAAGTAGTAACATCCTCCCCTGGTGGATATCAACAACGATCAATAATTATTAATATTAATAAATATATTACATATTAATACTAATAATCGATATAATGATCACATAAACTTCGTAAAAATTTATGGTGGATTAAAATGATAAGATTTGGAATGCTAATTAATATTAATATCAAATAAATTTTCAAAGAATGAGATCCGCATGAATGTTACTTAAATCAATAAAAAGTGATGCGGATAAGAAAATTCCGATTAGTATTAGGAACTAATAATATTGTTCATTAACATGATATTAATAATTAATAGTAAGATTGCATAATCAGTACTTAAAATAATGAAAATTAAAATGGTATCCTATTATTAGTACCGTTGAGAATATGAAAATCGATCATTGTGTGTAATAACTATATTATTACGGAATACCACAGGCAGTGTACACCCCCCCGGGCCCAAGCCGCCGCCACGCCCCCCGCGGCTGGCGGACCCCCATCGCCGGGGGGCGGGGGACCCGCCCCCCCGCGATCCGGGGCCGCCAGCCGCCGCCACGCCACGCCCCCCGGCGGCTGGCGGACCCCCATCGCCGGGGGCGGGGGACCCGCCCCCCGCGATCGGGGCCGCCAGCCGCCGCCACGCCACCCCCCCGGCGGCTGGCGGACCCCCATCGCCGGGGGGCGGGGGACCCGCCCCCCCGCGATCCGGGGCCGCCAGCCGCCGCCACGCCACCCCCCCGGCGGCTGGCGGACCCCCATCGGGGGGCGGGGGACCGCCCCCCCGCGATCCGGGGCCGCCAGCCGCCGCCACGCCACGCCCCCCCGGCGGCTGGCGGACCCCCATCGCCGGGGGGCGGGGGACCCGCCCCCCCGCGATCCGGGGCCGCCAGCCGCCGCCACGCCACGCCCCCCGGCGGCTGGCGGACCCCCATCGCCGGGGGGCGGGGGACCCGCCCCCCCGCGATCCGGGGGCCAGCCGCCGCCACGCCACGCCCCCCCGGCGGCTGGCGGACCCCCATCGCCGGGGGGCGGGGGACCCGCCCCCCCGCGATCCGGGGCCGCCAGCCGCCGCCACGCCACGCCCCCCCGGCGGCTGGCGGACCCCCATCGCCGGGGGCGGGGGGACCCGCCCCCCGCGATCCGGGGCCGCCAGCCGCCGCCACGCCACGCCCCCCGGCGGCTGGCGGACCCCCATCGCCGGGGGGCGGGGGACCGCCCCCCCCGCGATCCGGGGCCGCCAGCCGCCGCCACGCACCCCCCCCGGCGGCTGGCGGACCCCCATCGCCGGGGGGCGGGGGACCCGCCCCCCGCGATCCGGGGCCGCCAGCCGCCGCCACGCCACGCCCCCCGGCGGCTGGCGGACCCCCATCGCCGGGGGGGGGGGACCCGCCCCCCGCGATCCGGGGCCGCCAGCCGCCGCCACGCCACGCCCCCCGGCGGCTGGCGGACCCCCATCGCCGGGGGGCGGGGGACCCGCCCCCCGCGATCCGGGGCCGCCAGCCGCCGCCACGCCACGCCCCCCGGCGGCTGGCGGACCCCCATCGCCGGGGGGCGGGGGACCCGCCCCCCCGCGATCCGGGGCCGCCAGCCGCCGCCACGCCACGCCCCCCCGGCGGCTGGCGGACCCCCATCGCCGGGGGGCGGGGGACCGCCCCCCCGCGATCCGGGGCCGCCAGCCGCCGCCACGCCACGCCCCCCCGGCGGCTGGCGGACCCCCATCGCGGGGGGCGGGGGACCCGCCCCCCGCGATCCGGGGCCGCCAGCCGCCGCCACGCCACGCCCCCCCGGCGGCTGGCGGACCCCCATCGCCGGGGGGCGGGGGACCCGCCCCCCCGCGATCCGGGGCCGCCAGCCGCCGCCACGCCACGCCCCCCGGCGGCTGGCGGACCCCCATCGCCGGGGGGCGGGGGACCCGCCCCCCCGCGATCCGGGGCCGCCAGCCGCCGCCACGCCACGCCCCCCCGGCGGCTGGCGGACCCCCATCGCCGGGGGCGGGGGACCCGCCCCCCGCGATCCGGGGCCGCCAGCCGCCGCCACGCCACGCCCCCCCGGCGGCTGGCGGACCCCCATCGCCGGGGGGCGGGGGACCCGCCCCCCCGCGATCCGGGGCCGCCAGCCGCCGCCACGCCACGCCCCCGGCGGCTGGCGGACCCCCATCGCCGGGGGGCGGGGGACCCGCCCCCCCGCGATCCGGGGCCGCCAGCCGCCGCCACGCCACGCCCCCCCGGCGGCTGGCGGACCCCCATCGCCGGGGGGCGGGGGACCCGCCCCCCCGCGATCCGGGGCCGCCAGCCGCCGCCACGCCAGCCCCCCCGGCGGCTGGCGGACCCCCATCGCCGGGGGGCGGGGGACCCCCCCCCGCGATCCGGGGCCGCCAGCCGCCGCCACGCCACGCCCCCCCGGCGGCTGGCGGACCCCATCGCCGGGGGGGGGGGACCCGCCCCCCGCGATCCGGGGCCGCCAGCCGCCGCCACGCCACGCCCCCCCGGCGGCTGGCGGACCCCCATCGCCGGGGGGCGGGGGACCCGCCCCCCGCGATCCGGGGCCGCCAGCCGCCGCCACGCCACCCCCCCGGCGGCTGGCGGACCCCATCGCCGGGGGGCGGGGGACCCGCCCCCCCGCGATCCGGGGCCGCCAGCCGCCGCCACGCCACGCCCCCCCGGCGGCTGGCGGACCCCCATCGCCGGGGGGCGGGGGACCCGCCCCCCCGCGATCCGGGGCCGCCAGCCGCCGCCACGCCACGCCCCCCGGCGGCTGGCGGACCCCCATCGCCGGGGGGCGGGGGACCCGCCCCCCCGCGATCCGGGGCCGCCAGCCGCCGCCACGCCACGCCCCCCGGCGGCTGGCGGACCCCCATCGCCGGGGGGCGGGGGACCCGCCCCCCCGCGATCCGGGGCCGCCAGCCGCCGCCACGCCACGCCCCCCGGCGGCTGGCGGACCCCCATCGCCGGGGGGCGGGGGACCCGCCCCCCCGCGATCCGGGGCCGCCAGCCGCCGCACGCCACGCCCCCCCGGCGGCTGGCGGACCCCCATCCGGGGGCGGGGGACCCGCCCCCCCGCGATCCGGGGCCGCCAGCCGCCGCCACGCCACGCCCCCCGGCGGCTGGCGGACCCCCATCGCCGGGGGGCGGGGGACCCGCCCCCCCGCGATCCGGGGCCGCCAGCCGCCGCCACGCCACGCCCCCCCGGCGGCTGGCGGACCCCCATCGCGGGGGGCGGGGGACCCCCCCCCCGCGATCCGGGGCCGCCAGCCGCCGCCACGCCACGCCCCCCCGGCGGCTGGCGGACCCCCATCGCCGGGGGGGGGGGACCCGCCCCCCCGCGATCCGGGGCCGCCAGCCGCCGCCACGCCACGCCCCCCCGGCGGCTGGCGGACCCCCATCGCCGGGGGGCGGGGGACCCGCCCCCCCGCGATCCGGGGCCGCCAGCCGCCGCCACGCCACGCCCCCCGGCGGCTGGCGGACCCCCATCGCCGGGGGGCGGGGGACCCGCCCCCCGCGATCCGGGGCCGCCAGCCGCCGCCACGCCACGCCCCCCCGGCGGCTGGCGGACCCCCATCGCCGGGGGCGGGGGACCCGCCCCCCCGCGATCCGGGGCCGCCAGCCGCCGCCCACGCCACGTCTATATTGGGAATCATATCGCAATCTTCCTCCTACAGATCAATTACATTATCCCAGCTGTGTGTCTACTCCCAGCAATATTGCCTGTCTATATCCCTTCTTGGACGGAATTTGAAGAAGCAATATCATTGGGTGAGTGTACATCTTTTGTGATGTTTTAAGTAGTAACATCCTCCCCTGGTGGATATCAACAACGATCAATTAATTATTAATATTAATAAATATATTACATATTAATACTAATAATCGATATTAATGATCACAATAAACTTCGTAAAAATTTATGGTGGATTAAAATGTAAAGATTTGGAATGTAATAATATTAATATCAAAATAAATTTCAAAGAATGATATCCGCATGAATGTTACTTAAATCAATAAAAAGTGATGGGATAAGAAAATTCCGATTAGTATTAGGACTAATAATATTGTTCATTAACATGAATATTAATAATTAATAGTAAGATTGCATAATCAGGTACTTAAAATAATGAAAATTAAAATGGTATCCTATATTAGTACCGTTGAGAAATATGAAAATCGATCATTGGTGTGTAAAACTATATTATTACGGAATACCACAGGCAGGTACACTATTTGTGGGCCCCAAACGCCGCCACATTACGGCCCCCACGAGGGGCCTCCATCGCAGGGGGGCGGGGGCCCCCCCCCCCGCGATCCGGGGCGCCAGCCGCGCCACGCCACCCCCCCGGCGGCTGGCGGACCCCCATCGCCGGGGGGCGGGGGACCCGCCCCCCGCGATCCGGGGCCGCCAGCCGCCGCCACGCCACGCCCCCCGGCGGCTGGCGGACCCCATCGCCGGGGGCGGGGGACCCGCCCCCCGCGATCCGGGGCCGCCAGCCGCCGCCACGCCACGCCCCCCCGGCGGCTGGCGGACCCCATCGCGGGGGGCGGGGGACCCGCCCCCCCGCGATCCGGGGCCGCCAGCCGCCGCCACGCCACGCCCCCCCGGCGGCTGGCGGACCCCCATCGCCGGGGGGCGGGGGACCCGCCCCCCGCGATCGGGGCGCCAGCCGCCGCCACGCCACGCCCCCCCGGCGGCTGGCGGACCCCCATCGCCGGGGGGCGGGGGACCCGCCCCCCGCGATCCGGGGCCGCCAGCCGCCGCAGCCACGCCCCCCCGGCGGCTGGCGGACCCCATCGCGGGGGGCGGGGGACCGCCCCCCGCGATCCGGGGCCGCCAGCCGCCGCCACGCGCCCCCCGGCGGCTGGCGGACCCCCATCGCCGGGGGGCGGGGGACCCGCCCCCCGCGATCCGGGGCCGCCAGCCGCCGCCACGCCACGCCCCCCCGGCGGCTGGCGGACCCCATCGCCGGGGGGCGGGGGACCCGCCCCCCCGCGATCCGGGGCCGCCAGCCGCCGCCACGCCACGCCCCCCGGCGGCTGGCGGACCCCCATCGCCGGGGGGCGGGGGACCCGCCCCCCGCGATCCGGGGCCGCCAGCCGCCGCCACGCCACGTCTATATTGGGAATCATATCGCAATCTTCCTCCTACAGATCAATTACATTATCCCAGCTGTGTGTCTACTCCCAGCAATATTGCCTGTCTATATTCCCTTCTTGGACGGAATTTGAAGATTGAAGCAATATCATTGGGTGAGTGTACATCTTTGTGATGTTTTAAGTAGTAGAACATCCTCCCCTGGTGGATATCAACAACGATCAATTAATTATTAATATAATAAATATATTACATATTAATACTAATAATCGATATTAATGATCACAATAAACTTCGTAAAATTTATGGTGGATTAAAATGATAAGATTTGGAATGCTAATATTAATATCAAAAATAAATTTTCAAAGAATGATATCCGGCATGAATGTTACTTAAATCAATAAAAAGTGATGCGGATAAGAAAATTCCGATTAGTATTAGGAACTAATAATATTGTTCATTAACTGAATATTAAATTAATAGTAAGATTGCATAATCAGGTACTTAAAATAATGAAAATTAAAATGGTATCCTATTATTAGTACCGTTGAGAGAATATTGAAATCGTCATTGGTGTGTAATAACTTTATTACCGGAATACCACAGGCAGTGTCCAGGCCCCCGGACGGGTGGCCGCCAAGCCGCCGCCAGCCACCCCCGCCGGCGGCTGGGCGGACCCCCATCGCCGGGGGGCGGGGGACCGCCCCCCCGCGATCCGGGCCGCCAGCCGCCGCCACGCCACGCCCCCGGCGGCTGGCGGACCCCCATCGCCGGGGGGGGGGACCGCCCCCCCGCGATCCGGGGCCGCCAGCCGCCGCCACGCCACCCCCCCCGGCGGCTGGCGGACCCCCATCGCCGGGGGGCGGGGGACCCGCCCCCCCGCGATCCGGGGCCGCCAGCCGCCGCCACGCCACGCCCCCGGCGGCTGGCGGACCCCCATCGCCGGGGGCGGGGGACCCGCCCCCCCGCGATCCGGGGCCGCCAGCCGCCGCCACGGCACCCCCCGGCGGCTGGCGGACCCCATCGCCGGGGGCGGGGGACCCGCCCCCCGCGATCCGGGGCCGCCAGCCGCCACGCCACGCCCCCCGGCGGCTGGCGGACCCCCATCGCCGGGGGGCGGGGGACCCGCCCCCCCGCGATCCGGGGCCGCCAGCCGCCGCCACGCCACGCCCCCCGGCGGCTGGCGGACCCCCATCGCCGGGGGGCGGGGGACCCGCCCCCCCGCGATCCGGGGCCGCCAGCCGCCGCCACGCCACGCCCCGG
>NW_022143559.1:0-10000 GCF_007565055.1 Rhinopithecus roxellana
AGCTAGCAGAAGGCAAGAAATAACTAAGATCAGAGCCGAACTGAAGGAGATAGAGACACAAAAAACCCTCCAAAAAATCAATGAATCCAGGAGTTGGTTTTTTGAAAAGATCAACAAAATTGACAGACGCGCTAGCAAGACTAATAAAGAAGAAAAGAGAGGAATCAAATAGACGCAATAAAAAATGATAAAGGGTATACACCACCGACCCCACGAAATAAAACAACCATCAGAGAATATAAACGCCTTTACGAAAATCAACTAGAAAATCTCGAAGAAATGGATAATTTCCTGGACACTTACACTCTCCCAAGACTAAACCAGGAAGAAATGGAATCCCTGAATAGACCAATAGCAGGCTATGAAATTGAGGCAACAATTAATAGCCTACCCACCAAAAAAAGTCCAGGACCAGATGGATTCACAGCTGAATTCTACCAGAGGTACAAGGAGGAGCTGGTACCATTCCTTCTGAAACTATTCCAATCAATAGAAAAAGAAGGAATCCTCCCTAACTCATTTTATGAGGCCAACATCATCCTGATACCAAAGCCTGGCAGAGACACAACAAAAAAAGAGAATTTTAGACCAATATCCCTGATGAACATCGATGCAAAAATTCTCAATAAATACTGGCAAACCGGATTCAGCAGCACATCAAAAAGCTTATCCACCATGATCAAGTGGGCTTCATCCCTGGGATGCAAGGCTGGTTCAACATTTGCAAATCAATAAACGTATCCAGCATATAAAACAGAACCAAAGACAAGAACCACATGATTATCTCAATAGATGCAGAAAAGGCTTTTGACAAAATTCAACAGCCCTTCATGCTAAAAACGCTCAATAAATTCGGTATGATGGAACGTACCTCAAAATAATAAGAGCTATTTATGACAAACCACAGCCAATATCATTCTGAATGGGCAAAAACTGGAAAAATTCCCTTTGAAAACGGCACAAGACAGGGATGCCTCTCTCCACCACTCCTATTCAACATAGTTGGAAGTTCTGGCTAGGGCAATCAGGCAAGAGAAAGAATAAAGGGTATCCAGTTAGGAAAAGAAGAAGTCAAATCGTCCCTGTTTGCAGATGACATGATTGTATATTTAGAAAACCCCATTGTCTCAGCCCAAAATCTCCTTAAGCTGATAAGCAACTTCAGCAAAGTCTCAGGATACAAAATTAATGTGCAAAAATCACAAGCATTCTTATACACCAGTAACAGACAAGCAGAGAGCCAAATAGGAAGAACTTCCATTCACAATTGCTTCAAAGAGAATACATACCTGGAATCCAGCTTACAAGGATGTAAAGGACTTCTTCAAGGAGAACTACAAACCACTGCTCAGTGAAATCAAGAGGACACAACAACATGGAAGAACATCCATGCTCATGGATAGGAAGAATCATATCGTGAAAATGGCCATACTGCCCAGGTTATTTATAGATTCAATGCCATCCCCATTAAGCTACCAATGAGTTTCTTCACAGAATTGGAAAAAACTACTTTAAAGTTCATATGGAACCAAAAAGAGCCCGCATTGCCAGACAATCCTAAGTCAAAAGGACAAAGCTGGAGGCGTCACGCTACCTGACTTCAAACTATACTACAAGGCTACAGTCACCAAAACAGCATGGTACTGGTACCAAAACAGAGCTATAGACCAATGGAACAGAACAGAGTCCTCAGAAATAATACCGCACATCTACAGCCATCTGATCTTTGACAAACCTGAGAGAAACAAGAAATGGGGAAAGGATTCCCTATTAATAAATGGTGCTGGGAAAATTGGCTGCCATAAGTAGAAAGCTGAAACTGGATCCTTCCTTACCCCTTATACGAAGTTAATTAAGATGGATAGAGACTTAAATGTTAGACCTAATACCAAAAACCCTAGAAGAAATCTAGGTAGTACCATTCAGGACATAGGCATGGGCAAGGACTTCATGTCTAAAACACCAAAGCAACGGCAGCAAAAGCCAAAATTGACAAATGGGATCTAATTAAACTAAGAGCTTTTGCACAGCAAAAGAAACTACCTCAGAGTGAACAGGCAACCTACAGAATGGGAGAAAATTGTTGCAACCTACTCATCTGACAAAGGGCTAATATCCAGAATCTACAAGAACTAAACAAATTACAGAAAAAAACAACAATCCCATCAAAAAGTGGGCAAAGGATATGAACAGACATTTCTCAAAAGAAGACATTCATACAACCAACAGACACATGAAAAATGCTCATCATCACTCGCCATCAGAGAAATGCAAATCAAAACACAATGAGATACCATCTCACACCAGTTAGAATGGCAATCATTAAGAAGTCAGGAAACAACAGTTTTTGGAGAGGATGTGGAGAAATAGGAACACTTTTACACTGTTGGTGGGATTGTAAACTAGTTCAACCATTATGGAAACAGTATGGCAATTCCTCAAGGATCTAGAGGTTATGGTGTAGGGTTAGGGTTCGGGTAGGGTTAGGGTTAGGGTTAGGGTGAGTGTCAGGGTTCGGCCCCGCCCACCGCCCGGGACCTGCCACGCCCCGCCGCCTCCTGGCCACGCCCCCCCGGCGGGCGGGGGCCCCGGCCGGCGCGCGCGACTTACCTTCCGCGCGGTTCCCGGCGGCCGCTAGGCCCGCGCCCAGCGCCATTTTTTCGCCCTCGGGCCGCCCGAACGCCCCCTGCGCATCGATTGGGTTCTGGTTAGGGTTAGTTTTGTTTAGGGTTTGTTTAGGTTAGTTAGTTGTGAGTCAGGTGAGTGTCAGGGTTCGGCCCCGCCCACCGCCCGGGACAATGCCACGCCCCCCTCCCCCCCACCGCCTCCTGGCCACGCCCCCCCCGGCCGGGCCCCCCGGCGCGCGCTACTTCCTTCCGCGAAGCGGTTTCCCGGCGGCCGCTAGGCCCGCGCCCAGCCGCCATTTTTTTCGCCCTCGTCCGCCGGAAACGCCCCCTGGGCGGCATAGGGTTTGGGTTAGGTTAGGGTTAGGGGTTAGGGTTGGGTTAGTGGTTCGGGTTAGGGTTAGGGTTAGGGTTAGGGTGAGTGTCAGGGGTTCGGCCCCGCCCACCGCCCGGGACCTGCCACTCCCCCCAGCCGCCTCCTGGCCACGCCCCCCCGGCGGGCGTGGGGCCCCGGCCGGCGGCGCGCGACTTACCTTCCGCGTAGCGGTTTCCCGGCGGCCTCTAGGCCCGCGCCCAGCGCCCATTTTTTCGGCCCTCGGGCCGCCGAAACGCCCCCTGGCGGCATAGGATTTTGGGTTAGGGTTAGGGTTAGGGTTAGGGTTAGGGTTAGGGTTAGTGTTAGGGTTAGGGTTAGGGTGAGGGTCTAGGTGTTGAGTGTCAGGGTTCGGCCCCGCCCCACCGCCCGGGACCTGCCACGCCCCCGTCCCGCCCCCAGCCAGCCGTCCTGCCACGCCCCCCCGGCGGGCGGGGGCCCCGGCCGCGGCGCGCGACTTACCTTCCGCGAAGCGGTTCCCGGCGGCCGCTAGGCCCGCGCCCAGCGCCATTTTTTTCGCCCTCGGGCCGCTCGGAAACGCCCCCTGGCGGCATAGGGTTTGGGTTAGGGTTAGGGTTAGGGTTAGGGTTAGGGTTAGGGTTAGGGTTAGGTTAGGGTTAGGGTGAGTGTCAGGGTTCGGCCCCGCCCACCGCCCGGGACATGCCACGCCCCCGTCCCGCCCCCAGCCGCCTCCCTGGCCACGCCCCCCCGGCGGGCGGGGGCCCCGGCCGGCGGCGCGCGACTTACCTTCCGCGAAAGCGGTTCCCGGCGGCCGCTAGGCCCGCGCCCAGCGCCATTTTTTCGCCCTCGGGCCGCTCGGAAACGCCCCCTGGCGGCAATAGTTAGGGTTAGGGTTAGGGTTAGGGTTAGGGTTAGTGTAGGGTTGGGTTAGGGTTAGGGTTAGGGTTAGGGTTAGGGTTAGGGTTTGGGTTAGGGTTAGGGTTAGGGTTAGGGTTAGGGTTAGGCAAGGGTTAGGGTTAGGGTAGGGTTAGGGTTAGGGTTAGGGTTAGGGTTAGTGTTAGGGTGGGTGGGTGTGTGTCAGGGTTCGGCCCCGCCCACCGCCCGGGACCTGCCACGCCCCCTCCCGCCCCCAGCCGCCTCCTGGCCCGCCCCCCCCGGCGGGCGGGGGCCCCGGCCGGCGGCGTGCGACTTACCTCCGCGAAGCGGTTCCCGGCGGCCGCTAGGCCCGCGCCCAGCGCCATTTTTTCGCCCTCGGGCCGCCCGGAAACGCCCCCTGGCGGCATAGGGTTTGGGTTAGGGTTAGGGTTAGGGTTAGTGTTAGGGTTAGGGTTCGGGTTAGGGTTAGGTTAGGGTTAGGGTGAGTGTCAGGGTTCGGCCCCGCCCACCGCCCGGGACCTGCCAGCCCCCGTCCCCCCCAGCCGCCTCCTGGCCACGCCCCCCCGGCGGGCGGGGGCCCCGGCCGGCGGCGCGCGACTTACCTTCCGCTAAGCGGTTCCCGGCGGCCGCTAGGCCCGCGCCCAGCGCCATTTTTTCGCCCTCGGGCCGCCCGGAAACGCCCCCTGGCGGCATAGGGATTTGGTTAGGGTTAGGGTTAGGGTTAGGTTAGGGTTAGGGTTAGTGTTAGGGTTAGGGTTAGGGTGAGGGTAGGTGAGTGTCAGGGTTCGGCCCCGCCCACCGCCCGGGACATGCCACGCCCCCGTCCCGCCCCCAGCCGCCTCCTGGCCACGCCCCCCCGGCGAGCGGGGGCCCCGGCCGGCGGCGCGCGACTTACCTTCCGCGAAGCGGTTCCCGGCGGCCGCTAGGCCCGCGCCCAGCGCCATTTTTTCGCCCTCGGGCCGCTCGGAAACGCCCCTGGCGGCATAGGGTTTGGTTAGGTTAGGTTAGGTTAGGGTTAGGGTTAGGGTTAGGGTTAGGGTTAGGGTTAGGGTTAGGGTTAGGGTGAGTGTCAGGGTTCGGCCCCGCCCACCGCCCGGGACCTGCCACGCCCCCGTCCCGCCCCCAGCCGCCTCCTGGCCACGCCCCCCCGGCGGGCGGGGGCCCCGGCCGGCGGCGCGCGACTTACCTTCCGCGTAGCGGTTCCCGGCGGCCGCTAGGCCCGCGCCCAGCGCCATTTTTTCGCCCTCGGGCCGCCCGGAAACGCCCCCTGGCGGCATAGGATTTGGGTTAGGGTTAGGGTTAGGGTTAGGGTTAGGGTTAGGGTTAGTGTTAGGGTTAGGGTTAGGGTGAGGGTCAGGGTGAGTGTCAGGGTTCGGCCCCGCCCACCGCCCGGGACCTGCCACGCCCCCGTCCCGCCCCCAGCCGCCTCCTGGCCACGCCCCCCCGGCGGGCGGGGGCCCCGGCCGGCGGCGCGCGACTTACCTTCCGCGAAGCGGTTCCCGGCGGCCGCTAGGCCCGCGCCCAGCGCCATTTTTTCGCCCTCGGGCCGCTCGGAAACGCCCCCTGGCGGCATAGGGTTTGGGTTAGGGTTAGTGTTAGGGTTAGGGTTCGGGTTAGGGTTAGGGTTAGGGTTAGGGTTAGTGTTAGGGTTAGGGTTAGGGTGAGGGTCAGGGTGAGTGTCAGGGTTCGGCCCCGCCCACCGCCCGGGACATGCCACGCCCCCGTCCCGCCCCCAGCCGCCTCCTGGCCACGCCCCCCCGGCGGGCGGGGGCCCCGGCCGGCGGCGCGCGACTTACCTTCCGCGAAGCGGTTCCCGGCGGCCGCTAGGCCCGCGCCCAGCGCCATTTTTTCGCCCTCGGGCCGCCCGGAAACGCCCCCTGGCGGCATGGGGTTTGGGTTAGGGTTAGGGTTAGGGTTAGGGTTAGGGTTAGTGTTAGGGTTAGGGTGAGGGTCAGGGTGAGTGTCAGGGTTCGGCCCCGCCCACCGCCCGGGACCTGCCACGCCCCCGTCCCGCCCCCAGCCGCCTCCTGGCCACGCCCCCCCGGCGGGCGGGGGCCCCGGCCGGCGGCGCGCGACTTACCTTCCGCGAAGCGGTTCCCGGCGGCCGCTAGGCCCGCGCCCAGCGCCATTTTTTCGCCCTCGGGCCGCCCGGAAACGCCCCCTGGCGGCATAGGGTTTGGGTTAGGGTTAGGGTTAGGGTTAGTGTTAGGGTTAGGGTTCGGGTTAGGGTTAGGGTTAGGGTTAGGGTGAGTGTCAGGGTTCGGCCCCGCCCACCGCCCGGGACCTGCCACGCCCCGTCCCCCCAGCCGCCTCCTGGCCACGCCCCCCCGGCGGGCGGGGGCCCCGGCCGGCGGCGCGCGACTTACCTTCCGCGTAGCGGTTCCCGGCGGCCGCTAGGCCCGCGCCCAGCGCCATTTTTTCGCCCTCGGGCCGCCCGGAAACGCCCCCTGGCGGCATAGGATTTGGGTTAGGGTTAGGGTTAGGGTTAGGGTTAGGGTTAGGGTTAGTGTTAGGGTTAGGGTTAGGGTGAGGGTCAGGGTGAGTGTCAGGGTTCGGCCCCGCCCACCGCCCGGGACATGCCACGCCCCCGTCCCGTCCCCAGCCGCCTCCTGGCCACGCCCCCCCGGCGGGCGGGGGCCCCGGCCGGCGGCGCGCGACTTACCTTCCGCGAAGCGGTTCCCGGCGGCCGCTAGGCCCGCGCCCAGCGCCATTTTTTCGCCCTCGGGCCGCCCGGAAACGCCCCCTGGCGGCATAGGGTTTGGGTTAGGGTTAGGGTTAGGGTTAGGGTTAGGGTTAGGGTTAGGGTTAGGGTGAGTGTCAGGGTTCGGCCCCGCCCACCGCCCGGGACATGCCACGCCCCCGTCCCGCCCCAGCCGCCTCCTGGCCACGCCCCCCCGGCGGGCGGGGGCCCCGGCCGGCGGCGCGCGACTTACCTTCCGCGAAGCGGTTCCCGGCGGCCGCTAGGCCCGCGCCCAGCGCCATTTTTTCGCCCTCGGGCCGCTCGGAAACGCCCCCTGGCGGCATAGGGTTTGGGTTAGGGTTAGGGTTAGGGTTAGGGTTAGGGTTAGGGAGGGTTAGGGTTAGGGTTAGGGTTAGGGTTTGGGGTTAGGGTTAGGGTTAGGGTTTGGGTTAGGGTTAGGGTTAGGGTTAGGGTTAGGGTTAGGCAAGGGTTAGGGTTAGGGTTAGGGTTAGGGTTAGGGTTAGGGTTAGGGTTAGTGTTAGGGTTAGGGTTAGGGTGTGTGTCAGGGTTCGGCCCCGCCCACCGCCCGGGACCTGCCACGCCCCCGTCCCGCCCCCAGCCGCCTCCTGGCCACGCCCCCCCGGGCGGGGGCCCCGGCCGGCGGCGTGCGACTTACCTTCCGCGAAGCGGTTCCCGGCGGCCGCTAGGCCCGCGCCCAGCGCCATTTTTTCGCCCTCGGGCCGCCCGGAAACGCCCCCTGGCGGCATAGGGTTTGGGTTAGGGTTAGGGTTAGGGTTAGTGTTAGGGTTAGGGTTCGGGTTAGGGTTAGGGTTAGGGTTAGGGTGAGTGTCAGGGTTCGGCCCCGCCCACCGCCCGGGACCTGCCACGCCCCCAGCCGCCTCCTGGCCACGCCCCCCCGGCGGGCGGGGGCCCCGGCCGGCGGCGCGCGACTTACCTTCCGCGTAGCGGTTCCCGGCGGCCGCTAGGCCCGCGCCCAGCGCCATTTTTTCGCCCTCGGGCCGCCCGGAAACGCCCCCTGGCGGCATCGGATTTGGGTTAGGGTTAGGGTTAGGGTTAGGGTTAGGGTTAGGGTTAGTGTTAGGGTTAGGGTTAGGGTGAGGGTCAGGGTGAGTGTCAGGGTTCGGCCCCGCCCACCGCCCGGGACATGCCACGCCCCCGTCCCGTCCCCAGCCGCCTCCTGGCCACGCCCCCCCGGCGGGCGGGGGCCCCGGCCGGCGGCGCGCGACTTACCTTCCGCGAAGCGGTTCCCGGCGGCCGCTAGGCCCGCGCCCAGCGCCATTTTTTCGCCCTCGGGCCGCCCGGAAACGCCCCCTGGCGGCATAGGGTTTGGGTTAGGGTTAGGGTTAGGGTTAGGGTTAGGGTTAGGGTTAGGGTTAGGGTTAGGGTTAGGGTTAGGGTGAGTGTCAGGGTTCGGCCCCGCCCACCGCCCGGGACCTGCCACGCCCCCAGCCGCCTCCTGGCCACGCCCCCCCGGCGGGCGGGGGCCCCGGCCGGCGGCGCGCGACTTACCTTCCGCGTAGCGGTTCCCGGCGGCCGCTAGGCCCGCGCCCAGCGCCATTTTTTCGCCCTCGGGCCGCCCGGAAACGCCCCCTGGCGGCATAGGATTTGGGTTAGGGTTAGGGTTAGGGTTAGGGTTAGGGTTAGGGTTAGTGTTAGGGTTAGGGTTAGGGTGAGGGTCAGGGTGAGTGTCAGGGTTCGGCCCCGCCCACCGCCCGGGACCTGCCACGCCCCCGTCCCGCCCCCAGCCGCCTCCTGGCCACGCCCCCCCGGCGGGCGGGGGCCCCGGCCGGCGGCGCGCGACTTACCTTCCGCGAAGCGGTTCCCGGCGGCCGCTAGGCCCGCGCCCAGCGCCATTTTTTCGCCCTCGGGCCGCTCGGAAACGCCCCCTGGCGGCATAGGGTTTGGGTTAGGTTAGTGTTAGGGTTAGGGTTCGGGTTAGGGTTAGGGTTAGGGTTAGGGTTAGTGTTAGGGTTAGGGTTAGGGTGAGGGTCAGGGTGAGTGTCAGGGTTCGGCCCCGCCCACCGCCCGGGACATGCCACGCCCCCGTCCCGCCCCCAGCCGCCTCCTGGCCACGCCCCCCCGGCGGGCGGGGGCCCCGGCCGGCGGCGCGCGACTTACCTTCCGCGAAGCGGTTCCCGGCGGCCGCTAGGCCCGCGCCCAGCGCCATTTTTTCGCCCTCGGGCCGCCCGGAAACGCCCCCTGGCGGCATGGGGTTTGGGTTAGGGTTAGGGTTAGGGTTAGGGTTAGGGTTAGTGTTAGGGTTAGGGTGAGGGTCAGGGTGAGTGTCAGGGTTCGGCCCCGCCCACCGCCCGGGACCTGCCACGCCCCCGTCCCGCCCCCAGCCGCCTCCTGGCCACGCCCCCCCGGCGGGCGGGGGCCCCGGCCGGCGGCGCGCGACTTACCTTCCGCGAAGCGGTTCCCGGCGGCCGCTAGGCCCGCGCCCAGCGCCATTTTTTCGCCCTCGGGCCGCCCGGAAACGCCCCCTGGCGGCATAGGGTTTGGGTTAGGGTTAGGGTTAGGGTTAGTGTTAGGGTTAGGGTTCGGGTTAGGGTTAGGGTTAGGGTTAGGGTGAGTGTCAGGGTTCGGCCCCGCCCACCGCCCGGGACCTGCCACGCCCCCAGCCGCCTCCTGGCCACGCCCCCCCGGCGGGCGGGGGCCCCGGCCGGCGGCGCGCGACTTACCTTCCGCGTAGCGGTTCCCGGCGGCCGCTAGGCCCGCGCCCAGCGCCATTTTTTCGCCCTCGGGCCGCCCGGAAACGCCCCCTGGCGGCATCGGATTTGGGTTAGGGTTAGGGTTAGGGTTAGGGTTAGGGTTAGGGTTAGTGTTAGGGTTAGGGTTAGGGTGAGGGTCAGGGTGAGTGTCAGGGTTCGGCCCCGCCCACCGCCCGGGACATGCCACGCCCCCGTCCCGTCCCCCGCCGCCTCCTGGCCACGCCCCCCCGGCGGGCGGGGGCCCCGGCCGGCGGCGCGCGACTTACCTTCCGCGAAGCGGTTCCCGGCGGCCGCTAGGCCCGCGCCCAGCGCCATTTTTTCGCCCTCGGGCCGCCCGGAAACGCCCCCTGGCGGCATAGGGTTTGGGTTAGGGTTAGGGTTAGGGTTAGTGTTAGGGTTAGGGTTCGGGTTAGGGTTAGGGTTAGGGTTAGGGTGAGTGTCAGGGTTCGGCCCCGCCCACCGCCCGGGACCTGCCACGCCCCGTCCCCCCCAGCCGCCTCCTGGCCACGCCCCCCCGGCGGGCGGGGGCCCCGGCCGGCGGCGCGCGACTTACCTTCCGCGTAGCGGTTCCCGGCGGCCGCTAGGCCCGCGCCCAGCGCCATTTTTTCGCCCTCGGGCCGCCCGGAAACGCCCCCTGGCGGCATCGGATTTGGGTTAGGGTTAGGGTTAGGGTTAGGGTTAGGTTAGGGTTAGGGTTAGTGTTAGGGTTAGGGTTAGGGTGAGGGTCAGGGTGAGTGTCAGGGTTCGGCCCCGC
>NW_022143559.1:15000-19054 GCF_007565055.1 Rhinopithecus roxellana
CCCCCAGCCGCCTCCTGGCCACGCCCCCCCGGCGGGCGGGGGCCCCGGCCGGCGGCGCGCGACTTACCTTCCGCGTAGCGGTTCCCGGCGGCCGCTAGGCCCCGCGCCCAGCGCCATTTTTTCGGCCCTCGGGCCGCCCGGAAACGCCCCCTGGCGGCATAGGATTTGGGTTAGGGTTAGGGTTAGGGTTAGGGTTAGGGTTAGGGTTAGTGTTAGGGTTAGGGTTAGGGTGAGGGTCAGGGTGAGTGTCAGGGTTCGGCCCCGCCCACCGCCCGGGACCTGCCACGCCCCCGTCCCGCCCCAGCCGCCTCCTGGCCACGCCCCCCCGGCGGGCGGGGGCCCCGGCCGGCGGCGCGCGACTACTTCCGCGAAGCGGTTCCGGCGGCCGCTAGGCCCGCGCCCAGCGCCATTTTTCGCCCTCGGGCCGCTCGGAAACGCCCCCTGGCGGCATAGGGTTTGGGTTAGGGTTAGGGTTAGGGTTAGGGTTAGGTTAGGGTTAGGTTAGGGTGAGGTAGGGTGAGTGTCAGGGTTCGGCCCCGCCCACCGCCCGGGACATGCCACGCCCCCGTCCCGTCCCCCAGCCGCCTCCTGGCCACGCCCCCCCCGGCGGGCGGGGGGCCCCGGCCGGCGGCGCTGCGACTTACCTTCCGCGAAGCGGTTCCCGGCGGCCGCTAGGCCCGCGCCCAGCGCCATTTTTTCGCCCTCGGGCCGCCCGGAAACGCCCCCTGGCGGCATAGGGTTTGGGTTAGGTAGGGTTAGGGTTAGGTTAGGGTTAGGTTCGGGTTAGGGTTAGGGTTAGGTGTAGGGTGAGTGTCCAGGGTTCGGCCCCCCCGCCCACGCCCGGGACATGCCACGCCCCCCCAGCCGCCCTCCTGGCCACGCCCCCCCGGCGGGCGGGGGCCCCGGCCGGCGGCGCCGCGACTTACCTTCCGCGTAGCGGTTCCCGGCGGCCGCTAGGGCCCGCGCCCAGCGCCATTTTTTCGCCTCGGGCCGCCCGAAACGCCCCCTGGCGGCATAGGATTTGGGTTTAGGGTTAGGGTTAGGGTTAGGGTTAGGGTTAGGGTAGTGTTTTAGGGTTAGGGTTAGGGTGAGGGTCAGGGTGAGTGTCAGGGTTCGGCCCCGCCCACCGCCCGGGACCTGCCACGCCCCCGTCCCGCCCCCCAGCCGCCTCCTGGCAACGCCCCCCCGGCGGGCGGGGGCCCCCGGCCGGCGGCGCGCGACTCTACCCTTCCGCGAAGCGGTCCCGGCGCCGCTAGGCCAGCGCCCAGCGCCATTTTTTTCGCCCTCGGGCCGCTCGGAAACGCCCCCCTGGCGGCATAGGGTTTGGGTTAGGGTTAGGTTAGGGTTAGGGTTCGGTTAGTGTTAGGGTTTAGGGTTCAGGTTAGTGTTAGTGGATTAGGGTTAGGGTGAGTGTCAGGGTTCGGGCCCCGCCCCACCGCCCGGGACATGCCACGCCCCCGTCCCGCCCCCAGCCGCCTCCTGGCACGCCCCCCCGGCGGGCGGGGGCCCCGGCGGCGGCGCGCGACTTACCTTCCGCGAAGCGGTTCCCGGCGGGCCGCTAGGCCCGCGCCCAGCGCCATTTTTTCGCCCTCGGGCCGCCCGGAAACGCCCCCCCTGGCGGCATGGGGTTTGGGTTAGGGTTAGGGTTAGGGTTAGGGTTAGGGTTAGTGTTAGGGTTAGGGTGAGGGTCAGGGTGAGTGTCAGGGTTCGGCCCCGCCCACCGCCCGGGACCTGCCACGCCCCCGTCCCGCCCCCAGCCGCCCTCCTGGCCACGCCCCCCCGGCGGGCGGGGGCCCCGGCCGGCGGCGCGCGACTTACCTTCCGCGAAGCGGTTCCCCGGCGGCCGCTAGGCCCGCGCCCAGCGCCATTTTCGCCCTCGGGCCGCCCGGAAACGCCCCCTGGCGGCATAGGGTTTGTGGTTAGGGTTAGGTTAGGTGTTAGGGTTAGGGTTCGGGTTAGGGTTAGGGTTAGGGTTAGGGTGAGTGTCAGGGTTCGGCCCCGCCACCGCCCGGGACATGCCACGCCCCAGCCGCCTACTGGCCACGCCCCCCCCGGCGGGGGGGGCCCCGGCCGGCGGCGCGCGACTTACCTTCCGCGAAGCGGTTCCCGGCGGCCGCTAGGCCCGCGCCCAGCGCCATTTTTTCGCCCTCGGGCCGCTCGGAAACGCCCCCTGGCGGCATAGGGTTTGGGTTAGGGTTAGGGTTAGGGTTAGGGTTAGGGTTAGGGTTAGGGTTAGGGGGTGTCAGGGTTCGGCCCCGCCCACCGCCCGGGACATGCCACGCCCCCGTCCCGCCCCCAGCCGCCTCCTGGCCACGCCCCCCCGGCGGGCGGGGGCCCCGGCCGGCGGCGCGCGACTTACCTTCGCGAAGCGGTTCCCGGCGGCCGCTAGGCCCGCGCCCAGCGCCATTTTTTCGCCCTCGGGCCGCTCGGAAACGCCCCCTGGCGGCATAGGGTTTGGGTTAGGTTAGGGTTAGGGTTAGGGTTAGGGTTAGGTTAGGGTTAGGGTTAGGGTTAGGGTTAGGGTTAGGGTTAGGGTAGGGTTAGGTTGGGTTAGGGTTAGGGTTAGGGTTAGGTTAGGGTTAGGCAAGGGTTAGGGTGGGTTAGGGTGTTAGGGTTAGGGTTAGGTTAGGGTTAGGGTTAGGGTGTGTGTCAGGGTTCGGCCCCGCCCACCGCCCGGGACCTGCCACGCCCCCGTCCCGCCCCCAGCCGCCTCCTGGCCACGCCCCCCCGGCGGGCGGGGGCCCCGGCCGGCGGCGCGCGACTTACCTTCCGCGAAGCGGTTCCCGGCGGCCGCTAGGCCCGCGCCCAGCGCCATTTTTTCGCCCTCGGGCCGCCCGGAAACGCCCCCTGGCGGCATAGGGTTTGGGTTAGGGTTAGGGTTAGGGTTAGGGTTAGGGTTAGTGTTAGGGTTAGGGTTAGGGTTGAGGGTCAGGGTGAGTGTCAGGTTCGGCCCCGCCCACCGCCCGGGACATGCCACGCCCCCGTCCCGCCCCCAGCCGCCTCCTGGCCACGCCCCCCCGGCGGGCGGGGGCCCCGGCCGGCGGCGCGACTTACCTTCCGCGAAGCGGTTCCCGGCGGCCGCTAGGCCCGCGCCCAGCGCCATTTTTTCGCCCTCGGGCCGCCCGGAAACGCCCCCTGGCGGCATGGGTTTGGGTTAGGGTTAGGGTTAGGGTTAGGGTTAGGGTTAGTGTTAGGGTTAGGGTGAGGGTCAGGGTGAGTGTCAGGGTTCGGCCCCGCCCACCGCCCGGGACCTGCCACGCCCCCGTCCCGCCCCCAGCCGCCTCCTGGCCACGCCCCCCGGCGGGCGGGGGCCCCGGCCGGCGGCGCGCGACTTACCTTCCGCGAAGCGGTTCCCGGCGGCCGCTAGGCCCGCGCCCAGCGCCATTTTTTCGCCCTCGGGCCGCCCGGAAACGCCCCCTGGCGGCATAGGGTTTGGGTTAGGGTTAGGGTTAGGGTTAGTTAGGGTTAGGGTTTCGGGTTAGGGTTAGGGTTAGGGTTAGGGTGAGTGTCAGGGTTCGGCCCCGCCCACCGCCCGGGACCTGCCACGCCCCCAGCCGCCTCCTGGCCACGCCCCCCCGGCGGGCGGGGGCCCCGGCCGGCGGCGCGCGACTTACCTTCCGCGAGCGGTTCCCGGCGGCCGCTAGGCCCGCGCCCAGCGCCATTTTTTCGCCCTCGGGCCGCCCGGAAACGCCCCCTGGCGGCATAGGGTTGGGTTAGGGTTAGGTTGGGTTAGGGTTAGGGTTAGGGTTAGTGTTAGGGTTAGGGTTAGGGTGAGGGTCAGGAGTGTCAGGGTTCGGCCCCGCCCACCGCCCGGGATGCCACGCCCCCGTCCCGCCCCCAGCCGCCTCCTGGCCACGCCCCCCCGGCGGGCGGGGCCCCGGCCGGCGGCGCGCGACTTACCTTCCGCGAAGCGGTTCCCGGCGGCCGCTAGGCCCGCGCCCAGCGCCATTTTTTCGCCCTCGGGCCGCCGGAAACGCCCCCTGGCGGCATAGGGTTTGGGTTAGGGTTAGGGTTAGGGTTAGGGTTAGGGTTAGGGTTAGGGTGAGTGTCAGGG
>NW_022143560.1:0-27600 GCF_007565055.1 Rhinopithecus roxellana
AATTCATGAGTCAAGCCAAAACTGAAATAATAGAAATACAGGGTTACAACGTGGATAATGCCTATGTCTCATAAACAAATTGGGGGGAAAGAAATCATATATCCTTTTACCTAAAACAAAAATGTTGCCTTCCTCGAATAAGTGCTGCATTAAACCCTCAACCAGGAGACTGCCAAAAATGAGAAGTTGATTCCAAGCACCTAATTCATAAATAGAGTCTTTCTTTTTACCATGGATGGTTATCAATAATTTCCGTAGGACATATTTTCTGCCAGCAGTAACAGCATAATAAATCAAGGGTTCCAAATGTAATTAAAAATAAAGTGTTTGTTCCCAAGGTGAGAAGGCTGGCAAGGGAGCACACATGAGCAGGGGCTGGCAGGCTGGGGAGGGCATCCACACATGGGGGTTGGAGAGGGAGGGCCAGGCCAAGTGAGGAAGGTGCCACACTCTGGGTCAACATGGAGGTGGGGGGGTCAGAGGTCACGTAGGGTGACCGTGGAGTGCCAGAGGCTGTACAGAGGAAAAGGGTGCCCACCACGGAGTGGGGGACAGCCAAGATCGGAGGTTGATTATCTAAGGGACTGAACTGTAAGTAAACAGCCTGCTGATGACAGAAGCCAGGTTTCCCACTGTCAGAGAAGAAAGTTATAAATACAGAAAGGGTGAAAACTAGAATGAATCCCAGTTGGATTAGAATCAATCATATTGGTGTGAACCGGTGGTTTTCCATAAACGTAAATTTATAACAACATAAATACTGATGTGGGCCAAACACGGTGGCTCATGCCTGTAATCCCAGCACTTTGAGAGGATGAGGCAAGCAGATCACTCGAGCCCAGCCCAAGACCACCCTGGGCAACATGGCGAAACCCTATCTCTAAAAAAAAAAAAAGAAAAAAATACAAAAATTAGCCAGGTGTGGTGGTGCATGCTTATAGTTCCAGCTACCTGGGAGGCTGAGGATGGCTTAAGACCAGAGGTTGAGGCTGCAGTGAGCCAAGATTGCGCCACTGTACTCCAGCCTGGCCAACAGAACAAGACCCTGTCTAAAACAAAACAAAACAAAAACTGATGTATGTATCTATTATGTTACACGCACACATATTCATTCTCTAGCTCTGTCACCCAAACAGCAACAAGCACACGAAAGGCCCAGATCTTGACCTCTAAATGCCCTTCTCCACCAGAAAGAATTAGGACTTGTCAGAGAAACAACTGATTCCTATGTTGGAGCCTAAAACATCTTGTTGAACCTGGAATTTTGTGTTGTGCCAAAAAGGAAATACTCAAAGAATGATGGGAATATGCCAGAAGAGCAGATACAATTCTACCATTTCAAGAATTAACCCCAGTCCTTCACCAACTCTTCCAAAAAACAGAAGAGAAAGGAACACCCTCCAATCTATGAAGCCAATATTGCCATAATACCCAAAGCAAAGACATCACAAGAAAACTACAGAGCCGTATCCCTTATGAATACAGATGTAAAAATCTTCAACAAAATAGCAGCAAACCAAATCTAGCAACATATAAAAGCATTATACACCAAAAAAATATGGAAAGAGGGAGAGTAGGAATAAGCCCTGCGGTACTGGACTGGAATTAAAAGTATTGATGTGGGCTGTTAATAGTTTTTATTATATAGATAAATGCAGAAGGATAAATCAATGCTCGTGTGTATAGATTATTTGCTGAGAGGGCCTAACCAAAGACACTCAGTAACAGTCGGCTTAGCAAGCACCCAGATCTTGGTTTCCAACTCCTACAAGCCACTAGCAGGAACCATGGCTTCTGGAGAAATGGCTGATTCCAGGCAGGGGCAGGGTAGGTGAAAGATGAGTCTCGAGCACACTGTTGTGCCAGAAATGAAGCAAGACCCCTAAGAATTACGGGGACACATCAGACAATGGAACCAGTCCACAGGGTTCCCAATGACCAGTCCACGCGAGTCCCAATAACCAGGTCCCAATGACCAGTCCACAGGAGTCCCAGTGACTGAGTCCCAATGACCAGTCCATGGGAGTCCCAGTGACCGAGTCCCAGTGATCAGTCCAAGGGAGTCCCAATGACCAATCCGGTTCCAATGACCAGTCCACGTGAGTCCCAATAACCAGGTCCCAATGACCAGTCCACAGGAGTCCCAATGACCAGTCCACAGGAGTCCCATTGACTGAGTCCCAATGACCAAGTCTGGGACAATTTGGGTGTCAAATAATGACAGTAATGAATGTCACTATTTAACTAAAACAGGAACTCCTGAATCTACACAATATAAACAGACAGATAGAAAGGTAGGCAGGTAGGTAGGTACGTAGAAGACAGACGGATGAGAAGGGAAAGCCTTCTCTTGCAAAAAAATGGCAACAATTACAACCAGAAGTAAAATAAATGTGAAACATGAAAATGTGACAACCACCACGGTACTAATGGATTCAGCTAGAATCTTTAAGATGCTAAAAACTGGGAGGTAAAAGTATAATGAGGAACAAGACATTGGCATAATCTCAAAAGTGTCTCCCCATGAGTACTAAACACACTTACTGATTTCCAGTGGAGAAACTTGGCAGAGACCCTTAACCAAGTGATAAGCGATCTCACCAATGCAGCAAATCAGAAATGCCCGAGTCCCAGTGGAGGCCGTAAACATGCAGAATCAAAATCAGAAATGCCCGAGTCCCAGTGGAGGCACTGAGAAGAATTTTGCACCACTCCTGCGCTATCTCACCAATGATGCAGCAAATCAACACCTGAGTCCCAGTGGCGGCACTGAGAAGAATTCTGCACCACTCCTGCGCTATCTAACCAATGATGCAGCAAATCAACAACACCTGAGTCCCAGCGGAGGCACTGAGAAGAATTCTGCACCAGTCCTGTGGTGTCTGTCAAAACGAAGGACTGTTCCACACTGAAGACTAAAGAGGCAGTGTGCACTCCTAGGTTGGGTGCTAGACCTATAAGGATACTATTGGGATGATGAGCAAAATCCAAATATGTCTGTGGGTTTGAAAGTAATCCTGGATCAAGCTGTAGTCCTGATACTCAAGGAATATACGTGGAAGCAGTAAGCAGTGACAGGGACTGTGTCCTGCAACATTCCCACAAATGCTTCAAAGATGCTAACAAGTGGAAAGCCCAGGTGAATGGGATAGGAATCAACTGTGTTCCGCTCCTAAGTACTATTTCTACTTCTGTGTACATTTAAGATTATTTCACAATACAAAGTTAAAGAAGAATGCCTCTTCACCTCTTTGGTTTTGGTCATGGTTTCTGCAATGATGCTTGCGGCTCCCAGGTCATCCGTCACTGGGATAAATGGCCGAGCGGAGGCTGAGGGGGCCGATGGAGTCACTGCAGAGGGGGTCACCGCGTCCTCAGAGGAAGCAATCTAGTCGAAGAGTGCACAGTAGGGGATGTTTAAGGGGAAAAACTCAACAATAACGTATTTCCTACGCAAGTCCCAAATGCTTTACCTAAAACTACTTGGGCTGTTTAGAATGTTCCAGAGTTTACAGAGGTAACATGCTGCCTACCTGACATAGCCACTACCACCCCCAGTTGGGCCTAGGACAGTTGTGCAAAGTCAAGTACACTCATAGTTTCAAGAAAACTATTAATATTCACAGCAGATCCATGAACCAGACTAAAATGAGTTCACGTTATCTTCAAGTTGGTTTTTTCCCCCAAAATAAGTCACTAAAATTCTTGACTATCAGAACTTTAAGGTTTCAGAATTGCAGATAAAGGACTGTGAACTTGTACTCAATGATTTTTTGAATTAGATTTAAAAAAAAAAAATTTTTAAAGATTTTTTGAATTAGATTTTTTTAAAAAAGAAATCTAATTCCACTTAAGCACTTTAAAAGCTCCTTTACAGAGAATATTCTTCTAAGGAACGCCAAAAATCAAAGCGGGAGGCACAGAAACAGCCTAAACTAAATGACAGAATGAGACTTTCCTAGACACAAAGTAGCCACCTTTTACCTTCTGATCTAACGTTGCTTTACGATTCGCTTTTACCTTCTGATCTAAGGTTGCTTTTACCTCTCTCTTTTCTTGCCATGGATTTGGACTCAGTCTGTCTTCCATATCAACAGCCAGCATGCATTCTTCTCCATTCATGGGACTAGCCATGGCAGACGTGTCGGAAGGGGCCGCGGAGGAGAACGAGGGGCATTCCTCCGGGACAATCATGGCAGCCGGCATCAGGGCTCCGACAACGGCATCTCTGTCAGGACACAAAGCCCGGCCTGTGGTGAGCTGCCCCTTCTTCACAGCACCACAGGAAGTGGCGAGGCAGGACTAGCACGCACACTGAGGCATTTCCTCATTTTTATTGAATACATGTAAAAGAGTTTTGGAAACCAAACATTATTACCTGTATCCTTGGGCTAATAGCTAAAATGTTTACTTTGGATTTTATTTATTTGAAAAACCAGAGTAATGGCAGGTGAAAAAATGCCAAACATAAAAACCAGACCAGAATGAGATTCTGGCTCTCCCTGAGAAATCCTCTTGGGATGCTGTGAGAGGCTGAGAGGCTGGATAATTGACCAGCAGGCAATTTTGTGTTTACTGAAAGCCACATACTGGGCAGCTAGGACTCAATGGCCTCTACTGAATGACTGTTTTTGTTCTGAAACTAATTTTCCTATGTCAATACACCCATCAGGTCCATAGGTGTGATACATTAGTAGATGGGCAACTTATCTAGGCTGTGGGAAAGCAGCAGAAAAATACTGCAAAATGCTGCATTGGCAAAACTCAGCCTTCTTAAGTGAGCCAAGGGGATGCTAAGTTGTCTCAGACATCACTATAAATTAGTATCACCTAATTCTTCTTTTCTTCCCCCAAATATTAATTGTTAGAGTCTACTGGTCAAAAAGAATAGTGAAAATGTTCAAGTTAGTTTTCTAATTCATATTTCAATGCCCATTAAAACACACACAAAGATATGATCAATCACCATCAAAGAACATGTGACTTACAACACACAGCATTTAAAGACAATAATACGACATTCTTGGAGACATCTGATCAACGAAAAGAAAAAATATCACAAAAACCCAAAGCTCACATAATTGCAGAATTTCAAAAATTAGCACAGAAGCCTACCTGGCATACATGATTTGCAATGCTGTAAGAATATGCGATAAGGCCTGCTGTTTGGCCAGATTTCCATCCAGTGACAAGAGAATCTTGGCAAGAGAAGGGCGATTCGGCTTAGAATTACTTGCACCACTTATTTTATTACTGGCAGCAGAAGAATCGGCATCTGAAGGCACGCCTATAAGGGAAAAATAAAATGTGCATTTTGTTTTTAAGATCACAGTTTCCTCTATTTCTATAAAATCTGATCTTACAGGTTAGTTCCAAAACACACTGCAATCTACATTTTGCTATTTCACAGAGCACCTATTAGGCTCATTCACAGGCCTTCAGAATAAGAACACCACTTATCCATACTTTGATAAAGAAGCTATTTTCAGCAAAATTTCACTGTAACTGCAAAAAGATGTAGATGCTTGTATAAAATGCACTTACAAACGTTTATGTTATATACATATAAGCTATGAAAATGCTACAATAACTACCTGTGTTTTCTTAGCCTGGTAAGGCAAGACAAAAAAGAATACAAAACAACAAAGAGAGAAGATGTTCACCAATAAAGTCTCATCAGGTTCACTTCCCTGCAAACTCCCAGGTCTCCGCAGGGGAGGGAGCCAGGTGGAGCTGGGACATGTCTATGTCAACTCATCCAAATTGATACACAGATTTAATGCAATTCCTACCAGAATTCCCGCAAGAGTTTTTGTCAAGATTATTCTAAAATGTATATGGAAAGGCAAAGGAACAAGAATAGAAATAGAAAAATAAGGAGGAGGAATGAGTCTACCCAACCTCAAAAGTTGTTTTAATACCATAAACAAAACTGTGTGGTACTGGCATAAGAATCTAGGCAATAAACAGCGAACCCAGAAACAGAACCACACAAATATGCCTCACTGACTGTTGACAAATGTGCAAAAGCAACTCAGCAGAGGCAGGACAGCCTTTCAGCACGTGGTGGTGGAGCAACTGGACGTCTGTGGGCAAAAAACCCAAACTTCAGCCTAAGTCTACACCTTATGCAAAATTAAATCCAAATGGATCATGACTTAAGTAGAAAATAAAACTATAAATCTTTTAGAAAAAAATAGGAGACGGTCTTTAGGATCTAGCACTAGGCCAAAATAGACGACACCAAAAGTATGACCTACAAAAGAAAAAACTGATGAATTAGAATTCATCAAAATTAACACTTTTGTTTTATGAAAGGAACTGAAAAAACAAGCTAGAGACCAGGAGAAAACATTTGCATAACACACATCTGCCAAAGGACTAGAAATATCTAGAATACATAATGAAACTCTCTACACTCAACAGAAAAAACTGCCAATTAGAAAAGGGCATGAAGACGTATTTTACCACAGAGGAGATACGGACAGGTAAACAAGCACATGAAAACATGGTTAACATAATTAGCCATGAGGAAAATATAAATTCAAATCACAATGAGATACAATGACCTATCTACCAGTATTGCTACATTTTAAAAGATAGTGAGGATATGGGGAAAACTGGATCATCCTCCACTGCTTATGAGATTATAAAATGGTACAGCCATTCCAGAAAACAGCTTGGCAGTTTCTTATCAAACTAAACAATTACCATATGACCAGCAATCACACTCTTGGGCATTTATGTCAAAGAAATAAGAACTTATTTCACATAAAGTGAATTTTCACATTCACCTGTATATTAATGACATGGCAGTTTTATTTGTATTAGCCAAAACCTAGAAATAATCCAAACGTCCTTCAATGGTTGAGTATTTGATGGAATACTGAACAACTATGTAATATGTAACAACTTGGATCAATCTCCAGAGGATTAGGCTGAGTGGAAAAAGCCAAACTCAAAAGTTATACAAATAATGTGACATGAAAAGGAGCTATACATTAAGAAAATACTAATATGAACCAGAAAGGAGAAGACAGAGTCAAGCCTATCTCATCTGCCCCAGAAAACAAGACAGCACAGGAAGGCGAAGTCACTTGCCCCAGTTCATACAGTCGTAACTCACCAGCCAGAGTCAGTAACTAACACAGCCAGAAGATCACATTCCAGTTATTCATAAAAGCAGATGCTGCTAGAGCCTAAATGTCCCCTCCTGAGAGATAAGGAAAAAAAACAAATATTTGTATGACAAGATGAGGTTCACTTAAAAAAAAAAAAAAGCAATTGTATTTATTTCTACATGCTAGCAAGGAGCAATGTGGAATATTCCCATACAGCAGAAAAAAAATGATATTTTTAAAGACCATTTAATAATCTGAAATTCTTAGAGATAATCTAACAAAAGATATGCAAGACCTATACAACATTGGGACTAGGAAAACAGTGCTGAGGGAAACTAAACACCTAACAAAGAGAAACACTGTGTTCATGGGTTAGAAGACTGAATACTGTGAATCCATCCTTTCCACATTGACTTACAGAATGAATGCGATTCACAGCAAAACCCCAAGCAAGCAGTTTTATAAAAACTGACAAGCTCGGCTGGGCGCGGTGGCTCACAAGGTCAGGAGATCGAGACCATCCTGGCTAACACTGTGAAACCCATCTCTACTAAAAATACAAAAAATTAGCCGGGCGTGGTGGCGGGCGCCTGTAGTCCCAGCTACTCTGGAGGCTGAGGCAGGAGAATGGCGTGAACCTGGGAGGCGGAGCCTGCAGTGAGCCGAGATTGCGCCACTGCACTCTAGCCTGGGCGACAGAGTGAGACTCTGTCTCAAAAAAAAAAAAAAAAAAAAAAAAGACAAGCTCATTTTAAGTTATATGGAAATGCAAAGGGACTACAACAGCCAAAATATATTTGAAAAAGAACAAAGCTAAAGAACTGTTGCAAATTGAGTTCAGGTCTTTTATAAGCTGTAGTAATCAAGACAATGTGGCATTGCCACCAAAATCCACAAATAAAAACAGTACTGAGAGTTCAGAAATAGATCCATACATCCATAGACAACTGATTTCTGACAAAGGCAAAAGGCAATTCAGTAGGAAAAGCAAAGTTTTTAAATAAATACAACTGAAACTACTGGACAATCAAGCCAAAAAAAGCCTTTCAATCTGAACCTCCCACCATATATAAAATTTAATCAACTGGTCATAGATACACATATCTAAAACTGTAAAACTTCTATAACAGAACACAGAAAGAGAATCTTTATAATCTTGAGCGAGGCAAAGGTTTTGTAGACACAACATCAAAAGTACGCTCTACAAAGAATAAAATGAATAAACTAGGCTTCATCAAAATTAAAAACTTCTAACCTTTAAGATTCACCTATGAAGAGAATAAAATGACAAGTCACATTGACAGAAAATATTAGCAAATTATGTATTAGGCAAAGGACTTGTAACCCAGAATATATAAGGAACTCTCAAACTCAGTAAGAAAACGATCGACCTATTGAAATATGGGAAAAGACTTGAACCGACACTGACCAAAAAAGGTATCTGGTTCGTAAATAAGCAAGATGCTTGAGATCATTAGTTACTAGGGAAATACAAATTAAAACCACAATGAGATACCACCATACATCTATCAGTATAACTAAAAGACTGAACATATCAAGGGTTGACAAAAATGTGGAGGATGTGGACCTCTGGAACATCCACTTTGCAAAACAGTATGTAGCGATCTTAAGAAGCTAGACATACACCTACTATATGATCCAACCACTCTTCTCCTAGCAGTTTACCCAAGAGAATTTCAAGTGGATGTCCACACACAAACTTGTATGGAATGTCCATTAGCAATTTCACTTATATAGTCAAAAACTGGAAATAGCCCAAACATTCATCAACAGCAAATTGCATTTATTTATCTTAAGATGCTATTCAACAATTTAAAAAGAATAAACTACTGATACATGCAACATAAGTGAATCTCAAAATTATTATGCTGAGTGGAAAAAGCAAGAATTTTAAAAAGATTATATGCTGTATGATTCCATTTATAGTAAGCTGTAAAACATGCAAACTGGCCTGCCACGGTGGCTCCTGCCTATAATCCCAGCACTTTGGGAGGCCGAGGTGGGAGGATCACTTGAGCTCAGGGGTTCAAGACCAACCTGAGCAACATGGCAAAACCCTGTCTCCACCAAACAACAAACAAAAATTAGCCTGGCATGGTGACATGTGCCTGTAGTCCCAGCTATTCAGGAGGCTGAGGTGGGAGCTGCAGTGAGCCAAGATCATGCCACTGCACTCCAGCCTAGGCGACAGAGTGAGACCCCGTCTACAAACAAACAAAAACCCAACCAAACAACAACAACAAAAAGAAAACATGCAAACTGATCTATAGTGACAGAAATTAAGTTGCTGCATATGGCAGGAAGGAGAAGGGGAGTTAAAAGCAAAAGGGAGATGGGTACAAAGGGCCAGAGAGAAACGCTAGAGTAGTGTATGAGTTCATTATCTTTGATTGTGGTGATGCTTTCATGGATCACACATATTTCAAAGTTGATCAAAATGTATACTTAAAATAGATGCAGTTTATTATATGTCAATAATAACTGAATAAAGCTGTTAAAAAATACGAAAGAGCCCACTACAGTGCCTGTATCTCTCAGGCAGTTATTTGGAGTCCTGTTTACACACAAGTACAGCACTGTGAGTTTACCTGATCATAAATACAAGAATCAGCAACATACTTTCTTCTACAATTTTCATTCCAGCATGGATAAATCGCATGAGAGCACACCACAATTCTTCTGTGTCTTTAGATTCATAATGCAGTTAACACAGCACTACAACCTCTAATGCGTTGGCACAATTAAATAAATCTGTAAGGTTGCTGTAATCTACAGAAAAATCTCAGAGAAGACACAAATCTGTGTTACCTAAATAGGAAGCACCTAAAGCGTCTCTTGCAGTCTGGAAGAGGACGGGCTCGTGGACAGAGGGCGTGGCCACATCCACGGTTGTCCACGCCACACTGTGGGACGACCCACAAGCCACGCGTGTGATCTTCTGGCCTTCTAAGCCTTGCACGAGTGTGGGCTTCCTGTTAACCGTGGTCGTGCCATTGCCCTGCTGGCCATGGTCATTGTCACCCCAAGCATACACCTGTTTACGAGGGGGGAAAATACTTATAATTTTTCAACATTTCAGGACATTTTCTTTAATGTAATTTTTACTTCAAAATGCTTAACGTGTATGCCACGGTAATTGAAAGAATTGAGTTCTTAAAGGTGAAAACAAACCATTTCACGATCTTACAAAATGGCATCAGTGTACGACAACTCTGAAGAAAATCTAACCATGAAAACGCTGGATAATACCTATAAAAGGAGTATTTTCTTAATATTAATCCAATTCTGTTTTGTTGCAAGACACACAGAAGCTCCTCTCTTCAACTAAGTGCAATAATTTTTTTCCCTTGTATTTTGCAAAGAAAAATGACCAAAAACAATATGCTCATTTTTCAAGTAAGTTCTTCTTGGCCTTGTAGAACTATAAAGTATAATTCATTTTGACTCAAAAACAGTAATGGTAATTTTGCTTTCATAAATAAAATTTAAAAGTGAATATCCACAAGCCAGTCATAGCATATGCTCCTACAAGCAGAAGATACAGTAACACTTGTCAGGCAGTAGCTCTGTCTCTAAAATGAGGCATGGATCCCTCCTCGCCAGTTAGCAATTCTCTAAAGGAAAGTCTTGCTAATACCTTGCTGTAGGAGCATCTTCAAGAATAACAATCTTTCCACACACTTTTCACACAGACTTCAGAATGGGAACGTGCCTTTTCTGAGGACCCCGCCCCCCAACCCCGAGCAGGCAGATACACCAGTGGGCAAAAGGGACGCGTCCTGCCCTCATGGTTCTTCAAGCAGTTAAGACTCGGCTGATTTCATCAACAGCTGCGACTTCAACAGGACGAGCACCATGTCGTGACCCCCAAGTCCCCCAAGTCAGGATGGCACGCCACCCCCAGGCCACCTGCAGCCTTACCTGCCCCGAGTCCGTGACCGCCAGGCAGTGCAGGGCCCCGACAGCCACATGCACGATCTTCTTCCCTCTCAGCCCTTCCACCACTTGCGGTTTCCGCACGTGCACGTCAGAGCCATGGCCCAACCTGAAGTAATCCCCCTTTCCCCGGGGAGAAGGCCAATGGTGGAGTGTTACAATACGTTATGGTCTGACAATGCTACACAAGAAAACACTCAGTCTCACATCTTTCGCAGCCAGCTCAATGACAGCACACACGGTACTCAGGGTCTCTGAACTTACATTCAAATCATACACCATTAATTCAAATTAACTTATTAAGTCAGCTGGGAAAAACCTTAATACTTTAACACATGTTTTACGATATTTAAGTTACTGTTGTAAGTTTTCATATAAAGAGACTGAAAATAAGACACACTACTGCAAACACCTATCCAAAGTCCTATCTGGTATACACCTTTCTCAAGCTGCCTCTGGTCATGACACTGGCACTAAGGCCTGACACACCATTCAAGGCCAGTCTGGGCACCTGCTCTTTTGCACATTAATAAAATAAGCTTTTACAAGAAATACATGTTAACTTTTTCAGGATCAAAGGATTCAGAAGGTTATTTTGCTCTCATTTTATCCTTAGGCTTCAGCAGAAGAAATCTTTCCTATAAATCTCACCCAAACAGGAAAGGTAAGTGGCCTAAAATTTTTCTAGTATTTTCAAAATGACCCAGTTACAATGGGAAATTTCTTCTTGTACTATTGTCACTAATCCCAACTCAATATCCTTTAAAGGACAAAGATGCATGCATAAGTAACAACAATCTGACAGGTCACAATCACGCCGGGGTTGGCCTGGGGTGAGGCCCAGGTTCCCTGCATGCACCTGCACAAGCGCGCACACTATGACAGGGAGGATGTTTACGTACCATGTCCACACCACTCCAGACTTGGTGAGCGCCAGGGAGAACTGAGCTCCACACTCAATCTGGCACACCCCCTGTCCATTGTCTCTCAATGTTCTGGGGAATGTTACAGCCTTCACTTCCGCCTCGGCCCAATTTTCCAAAGTCACCATCACCCCAGGAAAATACCAAACCTAGGTTTAAGAATATACATATACTTCAGGCCAACGTTTCATATCATTCTTACCCACCCAGGAGCACAGAATCATGCCAGGCACTCACCTTCATCGGTCAGAGCCAGGGTCTGTGCGTCTCTACTCCCACATGCAACCTGGATTACTCTGTGACCGAGAACGACTTTCACCTACTCAATTACAAATTTAAAAACAGAATCAAGCACAGGCACGGAGAAAGCAAGTGAATTTCCCAAAGACAAAGCCAACCATGCACACATCTTTATGAACTTTCCTAGATTCGAAGCTTAGTTTCTCTTGAAATCTTCAGATGGTAAGCTTTCTGTAAGCAACAAAAATGCGTATAATCACCATTTTGGGCTTTAGCTGGGTCGTATTATCCCCATGTCCCAGCCGGCCATACTCGCCGAGGCCCCAGGTGTACAGTTCTCCACTGGATGTGAGGGCCACGCTGTGGGAGCTCCCACAGGCGATATCCTGGATTGGCTTGGTTTTCAGGGCCTCGATCAGCCTTGGCTTGTCACAGTTCCTACAACAAGAAGAAATCAGCTCCCTACAGTCAATCCGTCCCTTCTTAGAGACGAAGGAAAAAAGACATCTATACTGATCCATATGTAGTCAACACAAGATACACAGATCAACTATCAAACCTTAAAGCAGAACCGATGAGACCAAAACACAAACAACCGTGTTAAAAAAAAAAATTGTTTAAGATCCATTTCCATAATCTAGTCTAATTTTCTGCAAAATACCTTTCAAGAGTATCCATAACAGTTTCTTATTAGCAAATGAGACTAAAGAAAGTACCCTTACATTCTGCTGAAGTGTCCAAGTTTTCCGTCGTCACCTTCGCCCCACGAAAACACTTCTCCATCGACAGTTAAAGCCGTGGCGTGCCGGTCACCTGCAACATGCACAGATGTGCGGATTGCCGAAGGGCGAGGTACTGAGAGCCCACAGCATAGCTCCCTATTTTGCCTGGCATGTAGCACACACTCAATGAGTGTGAGCTGAATAAATGAGTAACTCAACAGGATCAACAGCGGAGTTAGCAGGAAAGCTTTCTGGGACATATGTGTCAAATAAGTGAATTTTTACTAAACTACAAATTTAACTCTAGAAAGAATTTGCAAAGAGGCAAAATAATACTGATTATTAATAGGGTTCCTATTATGTTAAATATATGAAAAATCAAAATTTAGATGAAAAAAGTAAAAATAATTTGTGATTAGACAAAACGTAAAAATAGTGTCAATTTAAGCTTTTGAGAACTGTACCTCAACAGTGAAATTATTCAATCATTTGCATTAGCATTATACTCACTCTTCCCAAAACACGCCAACTGATGCTTTTTCCCCAGCATGGAATGTTCTCAAAGTCCATACAACCTGCCTCAGGATTAAAGGCATGACCACTCCTACACAGTGAGTTCCTGCCACCTCCTGGGCTTTGAGAACATCACAGCAGACCGTGTTTGTAATCCCCCAGCGCTCATTCTCCCTTCCTTACCAACAGAACCCCCATGTTTTTTTTTTTTTTTTTTTTTTTTTTTTTTTTTTTTTTGAGACGGAGTCTCGCTCTGTCGCCCAGGCTGGAGTGCAGTGGCCGGATCTCAGCTCACTGCAAGCTCCGCCTCCTGAGTTTACGCCATTCTCCTGCCTCAGCCTCCGGAGGAGCTGGGACTACAGGCGCCCGCCACCTCGCCCGGCTAGTTTTTTGTATTTTTAGTAGAGACGGGGTTTCACCATGTTAGCCAGGATGGTCTCGAACTCCTGACCTCGTGATCCACCCGTCTCGGCCTCCCAAAGTGCTGGGATTACAGGCTTGAGCCACCGCGCCCGGCCCAGAACCCCCATGTTAATGTGCTCAGCTAAGCACCACTTCCCAGCCTCCTCTACCCCCAGGAGATGGTGAGTGAAATGAGTGGGGCTTCGGAGGGGCTCTGGAGAGACGGCTGCATGGGTAGGAGGGCACACTGTGTGGCGCTTGCCTCTTCTGCCAGGCCTGGCCCTGGACTCTGCAGGCCAGAGCTAGTCTAAGACTATCTTCCCACAAAGGGGGACACAAAGGACCAGCACTCCTCATAGACACAGCCCTGCTGGATGGACTCTGACCCCACCTCTGGACTTTTACAAACGAGAAAAGTAAAACTCTGCATTGCTTAAGCCACTATCATTTGGATTTCCTGTTACGCGGGTGACACTGAGCCCTGTTCAGCAAAGGTATGAACTGAATTAGAACTTAGTGTCTAATTCAGTTCCGTTCCTCAGAGGCCTAGCACAGTGTTTCCAAAATAAACACTCCCTACACTGAAAGAGTGGTCTGTTTTTTTTTAAAGGATCTTTCTCATTACTTGGGTTCATAGATACTTTTGGGAATCTGAAGTAAGTTATAGACTCTTTTTCAGAAAAACAGCCTGCTTTTAGGCAAAGAACTTGATTTGGCAGCAATAACTAAATTCTAGACCACCTAGAGATTTACATTATCCAATTTTTATTCCTACTAAGTAAAAACTTAAGAAAGAATGTAAGGACACCAATTAGGGCTTTGGTTAACAATGGAGCAGGAGCAACAGGGTGATCCACAGAGGCCTGCTGGTGCTTGGTTTGTACCTGAGTGAACAGCCACCTTCTTCACCACGTAGCTGCTGAGAGCTGTGGTCTGCCGTGGGATGGGCACCGTCCCGCTGGAAATGCCCAGCCCCAGCAGGCCATTCGTGGCTTCTCCACAGGCGTACACCTTCCCTTCCACAGTCACTGCAAGGAACGACAGCCAGGAGAGGACTCACTTTTCACAACATTAAAAACTTTTCTGTTTTTTGGTGCCAAGCATAATTTAAAAATTTTTTAATATTAGAATAATCATACCTGCAAACAAACTTTTAGAACCACCAGCCACCTGTACCACATTCAAAGCAGACAGTGTCTCAGAGAACGAAGGAACCTTTATCTAGAACAGAATATTTTTAAGGAAAAAAAAATTTTACTTGCATGTTTAAAATTATGTTACCTTATTATATGATACAAGGAATTACAGTCATGCACTGCATAACATTTCACTCAACCACAGGCTACATATACGATGACAGTCCCAGTAGATCATAATAGAGCTGAAAAATCCTTACTGCCTAGTGGCGTCCTGGCCATAACAACATCACAGTCCAACCAGTTCCTCATGTGTCTGTGGTGATGCTGTGTCAACAAGCCTCTGTGCTGCCAGCTACATATCAACAATTCCTAATACCTCATAATGATAACAGACAACTGCTACTGGCCTATATATTCACTATGCAATACTTTCTATCATTCTTTTAGAGTGTATTCCTTCTACTTTTTTTTTTTTTAAGCTAACTGTAAAACAGCCTATAGCTGGTACTTCAGGAGGGATTCCAGAAAGCACTGCCGTCACAGGAAAGGACAGCTAGCTCCTTTGTGGCGGTGAAAGAGAAGTAACACTATGATCCTAGGTAAGCTAATGTATGTGTTTAAGTCTCAGTTTTTAACGAAAAAGTTTAAAAAGAAGAATGTAAAGAAAACATTTTGCACAGAGCTGTGTTTGTGTTTTAAGCTAAGTATTATCATAAGAGTCAAAAAGTTTTTTAAAAAGTGAAAAGTTCACAAGTTACAAATAATTTATTATTAAAGAAGGAAAAATATTTTTTATAGAGTAGCCTAAAGCATATAGTGCTTCTAAAGTCTATAGTAATGTGCACTGACTCACCCAGAGCAACTTCCAGTCCTGCAAACTCCATTATTCATGGTTAAGTACCCTATGCAGGTGTTCCATGTTTAATCTTTTACACTGTATTTTTACTGTACCTTTTCTATGTTTAAATACACAAATGCCATTGAGTTACAACTGCCTACCATATTCAGTACAGTTACATGTTGTAACTGTACTAGGAGGAGCAACAGGCTATACCATATAGCTTGAGTGCATAGTAAGCTACACCATCTACGTTTGTGTTAAGTACACTCTATCATTTTCCAACAATGACAAAATCACCCTACCAAAACTTTCTCAGAATGTATCCTCATCATTAAGTAACGCATGACTGTACTACTACTATGTATGGTTACATTAACCAAAGGCGTTGCTTATCCCTTGGAGATTCACACTAGAGTGTTTTAAAAATGAAATGATACACTGTGATTTACTTTAAACCACAGTTGGGGGAATGAGAGGACAGAGACAGAAAAACGTAGGCAGCTGCTGGTAACTACGGAAGCTGGTACCAGGGACATAAGGGTTCGTGTTATTCACTCTATTTGGGTACATCTGAACATTTCCATAATAGAAGGTAAAAAATAAAATACGGTTGGTCCTCTGTATCCATAGGTTCCATATCCATGAATTCAACCACCCATGGACTGAAAAGATTTTTTATTGTACCTATACTGAATATGTACAGATATTTTTGTTGCCATTATTCCCTTAACAATGTAATATAACAACTATTGACATACCATTTACATTGTATTAGGTATTCTGGGTAACCTGAAGATGATATACAGTATTTGGGAGGGTGTGCATAGGTTATATGCAAACACTACACTGTTTTCTATCAGGGACTTGAGCATCCACAGATCTTGGTATCCACAGGAAGTCCCGGAACAAATCCCCCATGGATACTGAGGGATGACTATGCATATAATATAAAGATAAAAACACACACCTGTAGACTATACCTTATTTCAAGTCATGTCCTGCTCATTCTCTGATTCTGACTCTGACATCTCTAAGAAATTATATACTTAAATTTCCCATTGTAGATGGATGTAATTTTTTTTTTACATGGATATATTTTTTTTTATTATACTTTTAAGTTCTAGGGTACATGTGCATAACGTGCAGGCTTGTTACATATGTATATTTGTGCCATGTTGGTGTGCTGCACCCATCAACTCGTCAGCACCCATCAATTCATCATTTATATCATGTATAACTCCCCAATGCAATCCCTCCCCCCTCCCCCCTGCCCATGATAGGCCCCGGTGTGTGATGTTCCCCTTCCCGAGTCCAAGTGATTTCATTGTTCAGTTCCCACCTATGAGTGAGAACATGCGGTGTTTGGTTTTCTCTTCTTGTGATAGTTTGCTAAGAATGATGGTTTCCAGCTGCATCCATGTCCCTACAAAGGACGCAAACTCATCCTTTTTTATGGCTGCATAGTATTCCATGGTGTATATGTGCCACATTTTCTTAATCCAGTCTGTCACAGATGGACATTTGGGTTGATTCCAAGTCTTTGCTATTGTGAATAGTGCCGCAATAAACACACGTGTGCATGTGTCTTTGTAGTAGAATGATTTATAATCCTTTGGGTATATACCCAGTAGTGGGATGGCTGGGTCATATGGTACATCTAGTTCTAGATCCTTGAGGAATTGCCATACTGTTTTCCATAATGGTTGAACTAGTTTACAATCCCACCAACAGTGTAAAAGTGTTCCTATTTCTCCACATCCTCTCCAACAACTGTTGTTTCCTGATTTTTTAATGATTGCCATTCTAGCTGGTGTGAGATGGTATCTCATTGTGGTTTTGATTTGCATTCCTCTGATGGCGAGTGATGATGAGCATTTTTTCATGTGTCTGTTGGCTGTATGAATGTCTTCTTTTGAGAAATGTCTGTTCATATCCTTTCCCCACTTTTGGATGGGGTTGTTTTTTTCTTGTATATTTGTTTGAGTTCTTTGTAGATTCTGGATATTAGCCCTTTGTCAGATGAGTAGATTGCAAAAATTTTCTCCCATTCTGTAGGTTGCCTGTTCACTCTGATGGTAGTTTCTTTTGCTGTGCAGAAGCTCTTTAGTTTAATTAGATCTCATTTGTCAATTTTGGCTTTTGCTGCCGTTGCTTTTGGTGTTTTAGACATGAAGTCCTTGCCCATGCCTATGTCCTGAATGGTACTACCTAGATTTTCTTCTAGGGTTTTTATGGTATTAGGTCTAACATTTAAGTCTCTAATCCATCTTGAATTAATCTTCATATAAGGAGTAAGGAAAGGATCCAGTTTCAGCTTTCTACTTATGGCTAGCCAATTTTCCCAGCACCATTTATTAAATAGGGAATCCTTTCCCCATTTCTTGTTTCTCTCAGGTTTGTCAAAGATCAGATGGCTGTAGATGTGTGGTATTATTTCTGAGGACTCTGTTCTGTTCCATTGGTCTATAGCTCTGTTTTGGTACCAGTACCATGCTGTTTTGGTTACTGTAGCCTTGTAGTATAGTTTGAAGTCAGGTAGCGTGACGCCTCCAGCTTTGTCCTTTTGACTTAGGATTGTCTCGGCAATGCGGGCTCTTTTTTGGTTCCATATGAACTTTAAAGCAGTTTTTTCCAATTCTGTGAAGAAACTCATTGGTAGCTTGATGGGGATGGCATTGAATCTATAAATAACCTTGGGCAGTATGGCCATTTTCACGATATTGATTCTTCCTATCCATGAGCATGGTATGTTCTTCCATTTGTTTGTGTCCTCTTTTATTTCACTGAGCAGTGGTTTGTAGTTCTCCTTGAAGAGGTCCTTTACATCCCTTGTAAGTTGGATTCCTAGGTATTTTATTCTCTTTGAAGCAATTGTGAATGGAAGTTCATTCCTGACTTGGCTCTCTGCTTGTCTGTTACTGGTATATAAGAATGCTTGTGATTTTTTGCACATTAATTTTGTATCCTGAGACTTAGAAAACCCCATCGTCTCAGCCCAAGATGGATGTAATTTAATTTAAAATTCCTAAGGCCCTTTGTCTAAAAAACCCTTTATGATTCCATGGGTGAAACAGTCACTACTGCAGTGGAAGAAAGGATTTTCATCACAACCGTGGAAAGATGACTCCGTCCTTGAAGTGAAAACTCCATGTAGGGCAGTGAGCAAGGTCATAGGCTCCCACCAATGGCCTGCACCTCAGGGAGCCCTGGACAGCCCTGCACTCCCACAGCTGAGACACCCACAGCTCACTGTCCACTGTCCGCTTCCCAAACCAAGCTCAGGGGCATTGAAACACAAATCCAATTCAAGGCTGCTCCAATACAGATAAAAATTATTGCACCTTGAAAGGAAAGAGTTCAAATGAATGAGTTCTAACTTTATTTCTCAGCTTCTCAACAGGGCAGGCAATAAGGAAAATGTATGATGCGATGTCTCACAGAAAGTAACAGGAAGCCTAAGTTCATGTGAACACAGAGAGTGCCTCTGGGCAATAAAATTTAGAGGAATTTGCTTTGTGGCTCCTCAGCCAGGAGACACTAAGTAATATAAGGAACGCCGAATTCAACTCCAGTTTAAATGCATCATTTCTTACGCCTATTCTTTTTCAAAATATGGTCTTTTTCTTCTAAGCAATTCAAAATACAAATTAACCTTTCATCCCAGTACCTAGGGGATGAAGGATGTTGCGAACACAGAGGCTGTAGCACGGCTTCCCGTACATGCTTCATGGTTTACTGACAAGGTAAATGAAATCATGGTGCTCTCCACCCACAACAAACCCTGCAAAGAATAAGGCAAGTGTGTATGCACACACATGTGCATTCTGCTTGTTTCTCTGTGCTCACAAAGCCTTCTCTCTCTGTGCAAGCTACTTTACCCTGAAGAATCTCAGGCACGAAGCACCTGGAGGACAGAGACCACAGCTTGCTCATCTGTGTGCCACTACGGCTTTTTTACACATTATTTTGTTCATGATAGTCAAAAATGTTTATTGTAGGGAAGGCAAGATACATCTATTGATAGTCTGTAATTTTCGTCTATGCACTTGTGAAATCTTTTCAAAAGTTTATTTTCTAGTTTACAAGACTGCAATAAGACAATTATATCTAAAGTGAAATTTTCCAAGGAGAGACGCTTCTGAGGGGTAATTTGGTAATGTCTTTTAGTTCGTGTAAAGAAACAGTACAACATATAGAGCGTAAAGTTATTATAAAAACTTCACGAGGTGTGGCTGCTGCCCAGTGCTCCGCCCTGCTGGGTCCCAGGGAGCAGGCTGTACCTTGGAGCCTTTCAGCCCGCCCAGCTGGTCCTTGTCATTCAGACCCCACACAAACACTTTGGTTCTTATCGCAGCTGCCGATTCCAGCCCAGCAGACTTCTTTCTAATGAGGCTAACCAAACAAAAAAAAAAAAAAAAAAAAAAAAAAAAAAAAAAAAAGAAAAGAAAAGAAAGAAAATAGAGGTTATTCAGCATAAAACATTTAAAAAATAAAAAGAAAAGCAACCTCAAGCATTCAAAATTTTATGGTTACTTTCAGAAACTCTTAAAATTTTGCTTTAATAGAATACAACCTCAAGCATGTACAGGAGTAAGTGCTCTGGAGGGTCAAATTTTCTAGATACCACCATGCTACCTGTTAATACCAGCACTTAATTTCAGCTCTTATTTTTGATGGAAAACGATGATACACTACATTCTCTTTCATCTTAAATACCAACTTGAACATGTGGGAATCATTCCAAGCCATGGAAACAGATGCGCAGCTACCACAAATGGCACTGCAGAGACACAAGAAACCTCCCCAGGAGCAACGCTGGGCCTGGCCTTGCAGCAGTGTCCCTAAATCTAGACATCTGTTTGGCCAATTATTTTCCCACAGAAAATAAAACAGTATGTGGCCACATGACCATGGAGGTACTTTAATACAAACACATGTCCTAATGCTTCTCTCTTCCTTTATACCCTCTGCCCAGGACACCAGCCAGAAGCACCCGATCATCGGCCAGCTGGGCTGAAAGTTCTCGTCTCCTTTCCTTCCTAGAGGACTTGCTCCTTCCACCTTGCTCATCTATTTAATGACTTGCCCTCGACAGGTTAGGAGTTTATTTATTTTTTGTTTTTTTTGAGACAGGGTCATGCTCTGTCACTCAGGCTGGAATGCAGTGGCATAATCCCAGTTCACTGTAGCTTCAACCTCCCAGGCTCAAGCAATCCTTCCACCTCAGCCTCCCGAATAGCTGGGACTATAGGTATGCACCACCATGCCCAACTAATTTTTGCATTTTTTGTAGAGACTATATCGTCAAGGCTCCTCTTGAACTCCTGGGCTCCAGTGATCCTCCCTGCTCAGCCTCCTAAAGTGCTGGGATTATAGGTAGGAGCCACCACACCCAGCAGGTTAGAAGTTTAATCTACAGCATCCAAAACGCTCCAATTCTTGCAACTTCAAAAAAGTATACAGGCCAGTGTTAGATTTTCTTGGCTGATAGTCTGATGCCTGGTGCCGAGAAATTGCTTCTTCTGCATTTGGGGTTTTCACCTTTTTGTTTGCTTTTGCTCTATTTCTATAAGCTAGGATAGATGCCCAAAGGCACCAGAGACTGGCTTCTAGACAGGTATCACTTTTTTCACACATTATATACTAATAAATATTTACTTTCAGGGTTCCAAATTTCACATTTTGGAATAAAAGTGAAAAACTCTTTCATCTAATACCAGGCACAGGTGAGCAAGCATATGCACAAAATATTGAAATGTCTTGTGACACATTTTTACTTAAAAATATGTATGAGGGCCAGGCATGGTAGCTCACACCTGTAATCCTAGCATTTTGGGAGGCCGAGGTGGACAGATCCCTTGAGCCCAGGAATTGGGAGACCAGCCTGGGCAACATGGTAAAACCCCATCTCTACAAAAAAAAAAAAAGCAAAAAATTAGCCAGGTGTGGTAGCACACACCTGTAATCCCAGCTACTTGGGAGACTGAGGTGGGAGAATCACTTGAACCTGGGAGGCAGAGATTGCAGTGAACTGAGATCATATCACTGCACTCCAGCCTGGTGACAGAGTGAGATCCTATCTCAAAATAGATATATATTTCCCATACACACATGTATGTATGTATGGGAAACCAGAACTGATATTCAAGATACTTAATGTCTGGCACCATGTAAGTATCAATCAGCCAGGGTGGAGGCCAGCTGTACATGGTCAATGTGGGAACATCCCAGTTGGGTGCCAGCCTGTAGGAGACTGCCTGGGCCACTGACTCATTCTGAAGTTATTGGCTAATTAATACGATCTTACCAGAAAAAAAAAAAACCATTACAATCAAATACCTAGCTTTTCTTTTGACAATATATTCAATTACATAAAAATTTGATGAATAAGTAACGCTCAAAACATTTTTGGTTATTGCACATATACAATATATGTACTAATAATTTTACGGCCAGGTGCGGTGGCTCACGCCTGGAATCCCAGCACTTTGGGAGGCCAAGGTGGGTGCATCACAAGGTCAGGAGATCAAGACCATCCTGGCTAATACGGTGAAACCGTCTCTACTAAAAATACAAAAAATTTTGCCCAATTCATTTTAGTAGCTACTGAGTAAGAAAATGCTAATCTATAATCCTTTTATTAAAAATCCCACTGACTTCCTTATTTAAGTGAACTGGTACTGTCCCTATTAGTATCTATAGACGCAATCAGTTTGAACTATAGCATATAGTATAACACATATTCTAGATAAGGTAATGTTATAGATACTATTTTCTTTTCAACTTCTACACAAAGTTTCTGAAATAAAACAGGACAGAATCCAAAGCCAATTTTCTAACTTTCCATTTATTTCTGTCCTCAAATAACTAACATCAGAAATGTAAGTGGAGACAGCACTACCAACATAAAAATAAAAAAGATTGTAAAAGAACACTGTGAACAACTGTATGCCAACAAATAAAATAGCCTAGATAAAATGAACAAATTCCTAGAAACATAAATTACCCGAAATGACTCCAGAAGAAATAGAAAACCTGAGAAGACCCATAACCAGTGAAGATATTGAATCGGTAATCAAATATCTTTCAACAAAGAAAAGCTTAGCTGGTCAACTCTACCAAACATTTAAAGCAAAATTGACACCTCAAACTCTTCTAAAAACAGAATACATGGGAACACTACCTAGTTCATTCTATGAGGCCATTACTACCCTGATAACTGTAAAACAATAAAATATTGCTGAAAGAAATTAAAGAGGACAGAAATAAATGGAAAGACATTCCACGTTCAGAGAATGGATGTTAACATTGCTAAGATGGCACTATTCCCCAAAACAATCTACAGATTCAGTCCCTAGCAAAAATCCCAATGGTCTTTTTTGCAGATATGGAAAAGCCAGCCTTGATGTTCATATGAAAATGCAAGGGACCCAAAGAAGCCAAAATAATCTTGAGAAAGAAAACACACTTCTCAATGCTAAAACAGTACAAAACTACGATGTTCAAAACAGTGTGGTACCCACATAATTATCGACATATAGAATGTGATCATGTAATTGAGAGTCCAGAAGTAAATCTAAATACCTACAGCCAACTGATTTTTGCCAAGGGTACCGAGAACTTCAGGGAAGAACAGTCCTCAACAAGTGGTATGGAAACAATCAGATAATCAAAAGAAAAAGGTTAGACTCTTACCTCACACGGTGTAAAAAAAATTACCTAAAAATGGACCAACGATCTAAATATAAGAGCTAAAACTATAAAACTTACAGAAGAAAACATGAGGATAATCTTCATCAATCTTGCATTTGGAAATGGCTTTTTGGATATGATATCAAAAGCACAGATGACAAAAGAAAAACAGATAAACTGAACTTCATCAAAATAAAAAACTTCTGTATCAAAGGAAATACAATCCAGAGAACAGGAGAAAATATCCTCAAATTATATATCTGATAAAGGTCTACAGATCTGTGAAGGTCTAGGATACACAAAATTTTTAAAGAGTCTGAGGACCGGTGTTAATTCTTCTTTAAATGTTTGGTACACTTATATAGTGCATTTATTGGTACAACAAAAGATGACAAACAACCCTATTTAAAAAGGACAAAGGGGCTGGGTGCAGTGGCTCAGGCCTGTAATCCCAGCACTTTGGGAGGCCGAGGCGGGCAGATCACCTGAGGTCATGAGTTCGAGACCAGCCTGGCCAACATGGCGAAACCCCATCTCTACTAAAAATACAAAAATTAGCCAGGTGTGGTGGTGTGTGACTATAATCCCAGCTACTTGGGAGGCTGAGGCATGAGAATCACTTGAACCCGGGAGGTAGAGGTTGCAGTGAGCCAAGATTGTGCCACTACACTCCAGCCTGGGCGACACAGTGAGACTCTGTCTCAAAAAAATAAAATAAAAAATAAGGAGAAAGGGACTTGAATAGACACTTCTCCAAAGAAGATATACAAAGGCCAACAAGCGCAAACATGTAAAGAAGCTCAATATCATTCATCATCAGTGAAATGCAGATCAAAATCACAATGAGATGCCACTTCACACCCACTAGGATGGTCTTAATCCAAAAAAAAAAAAAAAAAAAAAAAAAGAAATCCCAAAAAATAGTGTTGGTGTTGGCAGGGAAGTAGAGAAACTGGAACCCTGGAACCCCGGAATCCTGTCCACTGGTGGTGGGAATGTAAAATGATATCACACTGTGGAAAAGTTTGGTAGTTTCTTAGTAAGTTATACATAGTTGTACCATATGACCCTGTAATTCCAGTCCTAGGCGTATAATCAAAAGAACTAGAAACAAGTGTTCAAACAAGTATTTGTATATAAATGTTCTTAGCAGCACTATTCACAAAAGTCAAAAGGCAAAACCAACCCAAATGTCCATCAACAGATAAATGAATAAACAAAATGTTATATATTCATACAAGGAAATCTTTTTCAGCAATAAAAATAAAGTACTGATATGAAATAACCCAGACACAAAGGCCACAACTGGTATGATTCCATTTATATAAAATATCCAGGATATGCAAATCCATAGACAGAGAAAGCAGATTTGTGACTCCCAGAGGCTGGAGGGCAGGGGAATCAGGACTGATTGCTAAATGGGGTGCATTTATAGTGCTGAAAAAATTCTACAACTAGACGGTGGTGATGACTCTAGAAAAGTGTGAATGTATTTAATACCGCTGAATTGCGACGTTAAAATGGTACACTTTCTGCTATTTGTATCTTACCATAATTTACAAAAAGTTAAAAAAAAAAAAAAAAAAGGAATCAAAGCAAAATCTTGATGTTTTCCCAAAGGCTCTCAAGCCGGTGCAGACCTACCAATCAGGCGCAGTGCCGTCTGCGTGAGGGCCAGTGTGCTGGAATTGAGCAGGAGGTCGAGGTTGTTTGCGCCGTGCTGCAGGGTGAGCATGCTGAGCATCACCAGGAGGAAGCAGGCTTGTGGGATGGTCCCCAGGCTCGGTCCTGACGGGTTCTCATTGGTAATGGTTTGCAGGGGAACCGGCTGGATACCTAATAAGCATTGGCACCTACTTACATTTCTTGTGCATGGATACGAGATACAAGAATAAACGTAATGCAGAAAACGTTGGCGATTACTTTAAACATCTGACTATTTTTCAGTGGATTTCCACAGAGTGGGCAGCTCTGTCATGCTGCACGATGAGCCTATCCCCTGCACTCCAAGCACAGGTCGTTCCATCTGTCTACAGGACTTGGCATGTTGCTCTCTCCGAATACCCCAGTGCCCTATTCCATTCCTTCCATTTCAAATATGAAAGTTATGTCTCGCTTTTCATCCACAAAACCAATCCAATCAACTCTCTGTAGATGCTCAAACTATCTAGGAAATAATATTAATATAGGACACAGACACTTTAGGGTATGTGGTGATACACATAAAAATGTCAAAATGTAAAAATGTTATACTAGAGTACTTCAACATTGTGTCTCCTGCTAAATTTTAAAGTTTTGTTTAAAATCTGAGAAAGCTGAAATATAAGTACAAAGTACAAAGTTATTAAAGTCTTCTCAAAAGCAAAAAATTGGCATTTGCAAGTTTCCACAACACATTAAGTAAAGCCAAAATATAAATAACATTGATGCAATTGTTGACTCACCAAGCTCTTTAAATTTGGCATTGGCATCCATCAAAACATTTCGAATGTTCCTGAACAGCCCAAGCATACAGCTTGCCAAAGGTGACTTCCAGCAGCATCCGATTAAAAGGGGGGATCAAATCAACATCCTTTAAACAATCAGTAAGAGGTTCCCTTTCAAATAAAGATAAAGAATTTGACTCGGGACACTGCCAGACTTCTACACTACTACAGAACAACATTTTGTTGCCACAGCTTCCTTAATTATGAAAAAAATAGGATAACGTTTTACCCTATATCGATTCCCTCAGGAATAAGTCTTTGCCATCCACAAAACATGACGTACTGCACAGATGGAAGTAAGAAATTCTTGCTTTAAAATTGTATCTATCCCTTCCAGGCGAACCTCTGCTCTCTCCAACTGCAAAATATCAATGCATACAGTTAAGTGTTATATACACTACCCAATGCACAGGAGCATTTCTCTTCAAATTTTACCTGTTTTAGTAGGCACTTTCTCATTTTTTCCACATCCACTGGCTCTTCTTTAAGGGCAAATTCAGCAATTGTACTGAGGAGGGGACTGCGGATAAAGACCCTGAACATTCTGCTTCAACCACTTGTATTTGTGAACACCTGTAACAGTATTCAACAGCGGCTGCCATTTGTCCTAACAAAGGAAAACAGTTTTCATCATTAGTCTATCCTATTTAATATTAAACTGTGCTCTAAAAGTTATTCAAGTAAAATATAATAAATAATGCTCACAGGTTTAAATTGGTTAAAATATGTTAAATTTAGTAACTAATACATGGTTTTAAAACTATGCCATAAATATACTTATAAGTGAATTTATAATCTCTATACTAATATATGTTGGAACAGGCTAGCTTGGCATACAAAATTAAGTTACGGTTCATATTAATAACCATAGTGCCCAGCACTGTTTCTGGAACAAAGAATATAGCTAAGGAATGAATGGTGAATAATTAATGACACAATCTAGTACCAAAAATAAAAGGAAACCCTTCTCCAGCTACAGCTCTGACCAGGACATCATAAGTCAAGTTCATGAAGCATCCCTGGGGCTGTATTTCTAACAACCACCCGTCCCTCCCTCCAGATGCTCAGGTACAGAGGTACAAGACTTGGGGATTCCTTTGCTACGTGCTATGACTCTATTCAGCTAACCTCAGAATCACAGAAAATACTGCACCTTGGGTGATTTAATTGCAATGGGTCTCTTGTCCACATTTATTGGACTATGAGGCAAAATGCAAGCTTCTTCTAAATCACTCTCTTCGTTTCCAATATTTTTTTCATCATCCGTAGATTCTGGCTTCTTAGGAACTGTATTTTAAAACATCATTTTCTATAAAAATCATACACTTAAATATAATTTTAAATTAAGAAATATTTAGATTTGCATGAAGGACAAATATTTCATTCAAATAAACATGTGAACAACACTATAAATTGCAATGCTCAAACCACAAAAGTGAAATGATCACCACGGCAGAACAAAAAGACAAACTGAGAGTGCGACAAGGGGAGAAGCCCCGAAGCCGGGGAAGCCCAGCGGCCAGTGAGCTCTTCCTCAAGTGCCAGAGAGTGAACATTGAGTCTT